>NW_025335627.1:11546360-11572962 GCF_004798865.1 Varanus komodoensis
CCCCCGCCCCAGCGGGCCGACGCCCCTTGGTCCGCACGTGAGCCACCGCGCTCCGGCACCGCCTCCCCCCCCCCCCCCCACCCCCCAAGGCAGCGCACTGACTAGTCGTGGCTCATGACGTCATCGCCTGGCGCCGCCACTCCTTTCTGAGCATGTGCACGGCCCCTGTGTGCGCTGATATCCGATGCTTGGCTGCTGGGACGATGCTGGGGCAACTTGGCTCACATGCGAACCAAGGGGCTTCTGCCCGCTGTGGCATGCGTGCCATAGGTTTGCCACCACTGCCCTAGTAGAACACTGACATTTTTATCTTTGTCTACAAGTAAAGCACTTTAAAACATCTTTACATACTGTAAGAGGAGCACACAGAAACCTAACAGCATTTGAGACTCTTCTAAGACAGTCACCATGGCTGGCTGGGGATTCTGGGAGTTGTAGTACAATACATATGAAAGGCTGTCACATAACGTCTAACGTCCCTGAAGGCAGAGACGGAGTGGCCAAAAGAGACTATGATCTCAGATGCTTCAATCACGTTTTGTATATTACAAGATGAAGCAGAATATATGAAAAGGTAGGAAAGGTTCTTCATTAAGGGCTGAAGGGAAAGGGCCACCATTTTAGGCCTTAACTGTTTCGTGTCTTTGTATAGCGAAACCATTTGAATAGACAGGATTTAAGTCAGCACAGTTTGAACAGGTTTCTGTGCTAGAAGCAGTGCAAGATAAATAGAAGGCGCATTCCTGCATGTACAATCGTTCCAGGAAGCAATTTCTTTAGAGCTTGTCCTCAAATGTGCCTACACCCCTTCCCCAAAATCACTTCCAGTAAAAGTTATTTGTTCCACCTGCAACTTATGATAAAGTAGTATACATAAAGATTATGTGGTATGTATATAGGAATGAGCATCCCATGGGCATCCCCACAATCTCAGCTAGGATATACAAGGCGGGATACATTAGTATGTAAAAACTGGGCAAGGCCTGCAAAATAACCTGCTGCATGTTAAGGGCCCCAGCTGTACCACATGTAAAATTTAACTTGTAGCATTTATCCACCGGTTCCCAAGCCTGGCCCTATATGAGGCCTCAGTAATGGCCACTGCCAGAGGGAGGGGACTGGGTCCACCAGGGCACAAACATTTCGGGTGGCACTCCAGCCACTCTCCATCCCCACATGGACCTGAAATGAGCTAACAAGCTGACCGGCCGGGTGGGAGGCACAGGAAAGCGATGCCCTCTTCTGCACATCTCCAGACCACCCAGGATCCTGCGGCCACTATCAGGAAAATCCACTCTACTTACTTCCTTTCCTACACCAAAGTTTGCAGTGGAGCTTCTAATATGCCTCTCCATTGGTCTTTCCACCCCTCCTGCTTATGCCATAGAGACCTGTTCAGGTTGCTTTGTGTTTTTTTACAGCCACTGCTACTGGCCAAGGATTCCTTTGTTGTTAGTCTAATGGCCCAGGCTCCTTGAATGAGGTTCCCATCAGGGGGAACTGGAAGCACCCAAGCATTGCGGAGGGGAGAGCCCTCTGAGCAGACAGCGTGGGCAATCAGCAAGGGGCAGACTGGAGTGTTTCTTCCTGTTTCTTCCTTTGCTGGGGCTGGGTGCATAGCCCGAGGCCAGGCTCTGGGATGCCTTCCTGGGAGTGCTGGCTTGGGCCGACTGACACACTCCTTCAGGGGCAGCAGACAACCTTCCCCACTCCAAGGACCAGAGCCCATACTGGAAGATGACTGGGTGGGTATGTCCCATCTGTGGGTCAGCACAGAAAGGCCACTCTGTGGGTCTTCCTGATTTCAGGCCTACTCGGAAGCAACCAGCAAGCCCTGCAGGTCTCATCAGAAGTAGAAGGGTACAGAAACCAGAAGAGGGAATACGCAAAGCAATATAGCAACAGCAAAGCAATATAGCAACAGGAAGGATATGCAGGGACTCCAGGGAGCAAATAAACATGCTTCCCCCTTTAGTTCCATGATGCATGCAGTTGGCAGGGGAGGGTCAAACACCAACTTGCCGGGCACATGTGTTTGCAGACTAGAAGCCAGGAGAAAACGGCACATGCAGTAAAATACAAATGCATACACAGCACAGAGAAACAGCACAAAAGTGAGAAAGGTCACACAAAACACAATAATTATTTATACTAGCTGGGCATACAGAATGAAAATGTTGGCTTTTACCACACTGGTACTTCAATGGGCAAACACCGGGAAGATCCCAGAAAAAAAGAAAATTGCTTCTATTGCAAACATGCATTCTATTCATTGGAAAGGTTCCACAAAATTCCTACCTTTCTTCAAAAAAGCTGAAAAGAGCTAACAGTTTAATAATGTAATTAAAGCATTAAATTAGTGGCTTAAAACAATACAGCAACAATAAAATTTATTGAAAACAAAATAACCAGACACAGTAAAAACTAGTTAACTCAACACGCTCCTGAAAGGGAAGCTTTTTATTAATTTCCAAAATGCCACTGAAGAGTGAGTGAGACTAGCCTTCCTCGGGAGAGAGTTCTCCAGCTAAGCCATTGAGAAGGCCTCCTCCTTGGTCCTAACTAGGTACATGTCTAGGGTCAATGGGACACAGAAAGGCCTCTGAAGATGGTCTCAATATGCTGAGAGGTTCATATGAGAAAAGGTGTTCCTTAGAGATCCTTTTTCCAAACCATTCAGGACTTCAAACATTAGTATCAGTAGTATTTTGTCCAGAACCAGAATGAACCATGTAACTATCCCATTAAGGAAGTCACATGCTGCCAGTAAGAGCCCCCCCCCCCCCCCCGCCCACACACACATATTCTGAACCAAAGTGTTTTAGGGCACTAAAGGAGGACAAGGAAATTATGGAGAAGCAGAATGAATTATTTTCAACTGTCCTTACTGTAAAGCATACAGGACAGATAATCACTATTTTATTGAAGGAGAAGCCCTGCTTGGAAAGAACATAATTTCTACAAAGGTAAACCCTGTCCCACAAATCTTTTAGAGTTTTTTGAGAGTATCAGCAAACATGTGGACTGGGTATCTGGTAGTCATCATTTACCTGAACTTCTGAAAGGCTTTTGATACAGTACCTCCTCAAAGAATCCTAAGCAAGAAGTAGCCAGGTTTGCTGATGACACTAAATTGAAACAAAAAGAGACTGAGAAACTCCAAAAGGATCTGTTCAAACTCAGGAAATGGCAAAAGTGGTTCAATGTAAACAAATGTAAAATACACTCTGGTGCAAAAAAAAGGTCCCAAATTCAAGTATAACATAAGAGGACAACTTGAGTAAGAGGAACTATTGCAGAATTACACATGGTGCAGAGAAACTGGAGCGGGAGACATAATACTAGAACCGTGGGTCATCCCATGAAGCTGACTGGTCACAGATTCAGGCAGATAAAACTCCTTGAGGCAGCACATAGCTAAACTGTGGAATTCACTCCACAGGATGTAGCAACGCCACCAATTTGCATGGCTTTAAAAGGGGCACATTCATGAAGCAGAAGCCTGGCGATGGTTGCCAGTCCTGATTACTGTCTGCTCCCCCCAGGATAACAGGCACCATGCTTGTGTACAGCAGTTGCTGGGGCCCTTGGGCTGGACACGCTGTTGCACTCAGGGCCTACTCAGCTTGGCCACTGGGTAAATAAAATGCTGGATTAGATGGACCTTTGGTCTGTTCCAGCAGAGCTCTGCTATTCCTACTTTAATAACAATTCCGTGTATATATGCACTATTTTTACTTAAGAAGTCCCATCTCCAAAGCACATACACCACTCAAATCAAAGAGAAGGCTATTCTGTGTTAGTAATGCAGTCTAAGCCTTAATTCATGGTTTGTTCTAATATGTAACTCACTGGATATATGACATGCAGCTGGAAAAACCTATACAAACTATTGTGTGCAACTGGGATTATGGGCTTTAATGAAGAACAATGCTGTTCCTTAAAAGAAAGATGAGAAAATAAGAGGAAAAAATGGAACATCAGGATGATTAATGTTTCCTTTCCATCCTCATACTAATCACATATTATTGGGACCCACCGTCTGACAGGTCAAAGCATATCTTAATTCAGCAGTACGTGGAGACACAGACAACTGGCACGTAGCCGTACAAATGCTAGTAAGCTGGGTACGTGTCTGCGCCACACTTCCTCTCAACATCAGAATGTCTGGTTTTTTCAAGATGATCAAATCGTCACCATCTAGAACTGGGTGGGATGTGCTTGGAGGCCTTCGGTAACATTTCTTTAAACCACGACTGCTCTCTTGCGTCGGCTGCGTCCTTGGTTCTGCACTCTCATTTAGTCGCCCACAGGAGCACGTGTGCCCATTCAGCGAGAGGAAGCCTACTGTAAGAGATGCAGTGATCCTCAGACTCTGACCCACCTGAGAGCCCAGTTCTGGTTACGACTTCAGCTTGACACCCGTGCTGATGAGATATTCTACATCAGCATTACAAGTTTAGTGTTTAGAAGACACACCATGACTGCTGCCTTATTTCGGATGATGCAAGAAAATGGATCACATAATCCCATGCCATCTTACAATCATCATTGAGAATGTCGAGTTGAAGGACCTCCTCAAATTCTAGCAAGAGTTCTGCCAGCCCGAGGTCTGTACCTAGAACCTCAGTGTGGCAAAGGGCTTCATTATTTGGCGACAGATCAGCATCGAGTCAAGAATGCAACAAGGATGTCATCTGCTTGGGGAGAGATCGCATAAATCCAACTACCCCCACACAATCCGTCATTCAGATGGATTACCAAACTGATAAGTTCAGCCCTCTGTGTGATTTAATGCTCACTACTGTTCCACCACACAGACATTCCAAGTAACCTATGAAATAAAGGTAAACCATGAACTTTTGCATCTTAATAGACTTTCTGCTATGGACACCATCACATGAAGGACAGGGACAAAGCCGAAGCCTGGAAGGTTATGGTTAAGAATGCACTGAGACATGCTTTGGTGAAACTAAGCATAGTTAAGGGCTATGCATGCCCATTATTTGGCTAATAAATGCTAGATTTTACTTACCTTTAGTGAACAGGTAGGGGATAGTTCGGAAACTGAATAAGAAACCATTTCTTTTTGTGCTATGAATTTGATGTGCCACAAATTACTTACTTTGGCAGATAAGCATATGTGAACTGTTTTAAAAAGACATTACCTTGCAACTTTTCTGGACTGACTGGTAAGCCCAGCTTCTCAGCAACATACTGCCTTACTTTGTATATTTGACTTTTCCTGCCATCCATAATTTTTATTCAGCAGCTGCTGGTATCATTGGGAGATATGTGCACATGTAACACAAATGCACTTGGTTGACTTTTTGAGGGTCTCTCTAGGTCTGGTGTCAGTGCATGGCACAATACACCGCAGGGCTTACCAAGACTTCCTCATGCCCTAGGCCCTCCTTATCAGGCCATTTCTTGCTATTTTTAATTTTCTGTGGAGCCGCAACATAGCATTGAAAATTCTGTGGCACTGAAAATTAAAGTGGTGGTCCATAACCGCTTGCCCTGCTAACTGCTTGCTCCATAGCTTCGTGGACACACTGAAGGAGGAGGGGCTCCACAGAGGATACTTTGCTAAGGGCCCCTGAAAGCTGCAACTGATTGTGGGTTGTGTAATGGCACAAGGCTTATAAGAACATGGCAACACCAGGCAGAAGAAAGAGCTTTTACAGTTGGATCTTGAACAGCATGAACATCCCCACTCCCATTTTAGATTCTCTGGAAACCTGGCAATCCTAGTAGAAACTTGCAAGTCACATTTCTAGAAGAATGCCAGCATCTGAAAGAAAATAAATTTCGTAGGGAGTCTGTGCAAATAAAATGGCAAAATCAGACATTCAGTTTAGATGCTATATAAAACTGTGCCCTTTGCCTCCGACTCACAATGAATAAAAATGATATAAAGAAGCAATGAACATTCAATGTTTCATATTTAAAATATGTTTTTGTGAGGGAAAACAATGTGGCATAGAAATAGAGCTGAATCGTTCTCAAAGGATAATGCCAGCAACTGCAAGATGTTAGCTGCATTGTCATCCAGGTTTCAAGGCAGGTTTTTAATTTTCTCTTATGAATCACAGCGGCTGGGGTGAACGTTGCCATGAAAATTCATTAGGAGGAGGAAAAAAAGTTAACTTCCACTAAAATCTGCTCAGTTCTCTTACAGACTTCTTGCACTTGTTCACAAGAAGAGCGAGTCTGCCTTCCTGCTAAGCCTCACCTGCCCTGAGTGATAATCCAACCAGAAATGCTGTGAAATTGGACTTCCTTCTTCATTATGGAAGCAAGAGGATATTCTCCACATACTCTGTAAACAGAGGTGATTTGAAACAAGGGCTTTAGAAGAATAGGAGACATGAATTTCTCACTACATATTTGTCACTTTGCGCCCCAGTCGCTGGCTTATCCAAGTGGCGGGAGAGGGTGGGGAGAAGTGCAGGTAATAAGCAACGGCTGGTTTTCGCACTGAATCAGCCTGTCCTATTTAGCAGTGATGTAATTTCTACCGTATGAATAAGTGGGAAAGTGGTGCAATTTGCCTAGTTTATAGCCTGCTGTGAAGTAGAGAAAATCTATTTTGGTAGTACTGGTGTCCTGGCAACCCAGGCAGGAAAGATCCGGGTTGAGGGAGCTCCCCTCCCTGCCACTCCCCCTCTGAGGGCAGTGGCCCAAGGTGCGCAGCCAAAGGCTGCAGACAAGAGGCGGGGGAGATGCCTCCCATCATTTCATCTGGTTTAACCAAGCACTTTTCATTTCCCATGGGGTCTGGCAGTGCATGTGTTTTTTATGTATTTCTCTTGTATGCATTAACTCCTTTTATAGCCCAATTGTTCCGCACTGAATGGATCCACTGCTCTGACCCTGACTGTGAAAAGTACTATTGGAAAACCCCCTTTTTTTTCTTTTTCTTTTTCTTTTCTTTTCTTTTCTTTTTTTTTTTTTTTTTTTTTTTTTGTGGTGGTGGTGGGGAGGCAGCAATCTTAGTAAATTTAACAATTCTGTGAGAAAACACAGCTCCCATCAACCCTTGGCAGCGGGGTAGGGAGGGGCATAGGCCACAAGTAGTCCTGCTCCTGTTATAGCACATTTTTGCTCACTGGTGAAGTTTTTCAAATGTTCTCCTAGTATTTATTACAACTAGGGAAGCCTGATTTCAAAACATCACTTTTAAAAGAACCCTGTTTATATCAGGCCCTGTCTTCTAATTCTGGAAGAAGAGGTTATTATTATGGGCTCAACAGCCATCGGCTTCACCACACACCCCACTCCCTCGATGCACCGCTTAGCACAGACCACGGAGAGGTATGCACCTCTGTACAGGGCTGTAGGCATTCAAGATAAACCTTTGAAAGCAGAGGATGCAAAGGCAGAGAGTTCTTTGTGAGCAGTTTCCTAAAGGGTCAGAGGAATGGAGAAAACCCAACAGAGCTTTCTCAGGCACTTTTTCATACAACTTCTCCATCTACACAGGCATCAAGAAGAAGGGCCTTCAGTGCATCCCTGGTTGCCCCCAACTTCCCACTGAGTCCCTCATAAAATGAAATGATGTTTTAAAAACTCCACATCTCAAACCAGTCAACATAGTTGCTCCTGCCCTTTCTTGGCTGTATTCCACTCTCCCCTGACCCTACAATGGCCTTCGGGGCCCGCTCACCTTGACGCAGCTTCAGCTCCTGGCCAGCCAGTGCCGCCAACCCTGCTACCTCATTCTCTTCTCCCTTTCACTATTGCCTTCTCTTCCCATTTGTCCCCTGCTCCAGGTGGCCATGTCATCTTCGGTCTACCTCCCCTTCATTTACTACTGAAGTCCTTGTGCCTCCAGAGGAAATCCTGCAAATAGCATCATTTCTGCACAAGGCATCCTGGGGCCACAGAGCCAGATTCCATAACCCACAAGAGGTCAGTCCAAGGGAGCTCTTAGACATTTTGTCATGGAGGCTGCCTGCCACCTTCTGCTTCCCTTTAAGCAGGGAAGGAGGAGGCAGTACCATTATGCAATGTGAAGCTATGGCCTCAGGCAACAGATACGGGAGGTGGCAGCAAGATGTCAGAAGAGGCCTGTGCCTCAGATGCAGAGGAACACGGTGTCTCCCTATCCATGCTGAAGATTAAGCTGCCGATCCAATTGGCTTCTGTAGGTGGAATGGGAGGGGGTGCCATCTTGTTCTCTGCCTTAGGCAACAAAATGTCTCAGGCTGGCCCTGAGCAGGAGTGGCAGCGTCAAGGCAAGCAGTGCTCTGCTTCCTTATGAGCACTGCTGCTAAAGCAAGTCAGCACTCACAGAAATCCCTACTTCTTACTAGGGATGTGTGAGGAATCTGTTTTGGGGATGTGAATCCACTGGCTTCTCTGGGCTTGGCTCTGCAAACTCCGCCCTCTTGGCCAGCGTGCCAAGCATCCGTGCAAGGGCTGGCCGGGAACCCAGCCCATGTGAACACTGCAAGCAGCATCCCTCTTCTGTGCATACAACTCGCAGCTTTTGTCTGCATGTGCTGCGGAAGAAGGTTTCTGGCTGCACAACAGACTTCTGTGAGAGTTCACAGACTTCCTCTTGGCCCAGTTGGCTTCCTAAGCAAGGGCCAAACACAAGAGGTCCGCCAGAAAGAAGAGGGATGGGTGCCAAGGAGGACCATCACAGTGGACCAGTCCTGCACTGATAATAAGGCTCCACTGATTTCAAACTGTCTGGCGTTGTGTGTGTGTTACTGATAGGAATGAACCCAACCGACAGTGTGAAAGACTACACTTGACATGCCTAAACAAACAGATGCTGAAGCCTAAAACTGAAAGGGGTTCTTCCGGCTTATAAAAGGCATGTTGATAAAGGCCCCTCACAACCCCCTTGCTTGCTCTGGAGTCATTAAGTAGCAGTGAATTTGTTAATCGCTCTGTACCATGTTACTCCTAAATTACCAGCTCAGCCTCTATCCTCTGCACCCATTTTGCATGACTGACTAGCGGCACAAGGCAAGTAGCGACCATTGCCCAAACCTCCGAGCGGACCTGAAGGAACATGCCAGTACAATGCAGATGGAATCTAAGCACAGCCATCAGTTACCCAGAGGTGATTCCTAATTAAAAAGTGGCATATGGTTAACCTTTCTTCAGCAATTCCCCCATCCTCCACTGCAATAAAAATGACTCTGATATCATAAAGCATTATGGCTTCATTTTCAGAGCCAGCACAAAGTGACCGTAGAGATGTAAAACCTAAAATACTGAAACAATTTCCATCAGCAACTCTCCCTTTATCTCTTGATTTTATCATCACTCAAAGTACTCATGTGAGAGGAAAAAAATGAACTTGTTAGCAAATTATAAATTCATTCCCAGTATGGATCCCATATTACACATCTTTTACCCATAACTAGTTTTAATGAATGTGTCTAGCAAAGCACTATCAGCAGCCCGGAATATATAACGAGCCCAGCCCAGCATGAGCTGGGGACGCCCAAGCGCAAACCCCACTTGGGTATGCAGCTCTCTGGGTGACTTGGGGCCAATCGCTGTCTCTTCGCCTAATCGGCTTTATCAGTTGTTTAGGACAAAATTAGGATAAAGTAGGGGAGGGGGGTTAAATCACACAGCTCACACAGCGCTTTTATCACAGCTTACAGTGATAAAAACGTGTGTTAGTCCAGTGGTACAGCTGGCCTAAAGTAGCTCTGAGCTGCACATTGAACAAATATTTAACCCCAACCAGCACCAACAGGCCTGGCAGAATAATTCCCAAATTATTTCTATTAATGTATAAACATAATGAGTAGCCCTTCAACCCAACTAGGGCACCGACAATGACTTACAACTAAAACTTTCCATGCTAACAGCCTCCTCTTACAAATGTAAAAGTCTGCAGTTGTTACATAGAAAGAGGACACCCAAACACACCTTCTCTCCCTCTCCCCCCTCCCCTCCCCCTCTCTCCCACACACCCCTCCCCTTGCACACCCACAGGTAATGTGCGTGCATCCCCACACAAAGACAAACCACACCCAATGGCACAGGAACATGGACAAGGAGGCACAGACCTCTGGGGAGGCTCATGATTTTTGCAAGGGATCTTCCCACAAACCACCAACAACTCACAGGGCCCTTCTGTGTCCACAGAAGAGTGCTGAGATTAGATTGTTGTTTTCTTGGCATCCTGTGTAAAAATCATAAAGATGCACGTTCTATGCCATAGTGGCAGTGGCACACAAAGCTGCAATAGGGACATGCCAGTGCTGACGTAAAAGGCACCCATGCAAACCCACATTTTAATGTGCTAGAGCTGATTGTTATCTTTTTCCTTTTCTATGTGGTGTGGGTTTCAGCCTTCTATGACTGGCCATGCTTCCAAGACAGCGGTTTTGCAACTGTCTCCTTTCCAGTAGCAGCCATTTTGTTGTGCCAATGACATTTATCTCAACATTTCAAATGTCCCCTGGGGTGTGTGTGTGTGTGTGTGTGTGTGTGTGTGTGTGTGTAAATAAAAGGATTGGGACACCTGCAGAAGAACAGGTTTCGTAATCAACTCTTGAATACCAGACGTTGCTTGAAAGTTTGCAAGAGGTTACCTCAAACAACAACTAGCAACAAAGGGCCAACATCCCCAAAAGAGAGCTTGCCCACCATAACTGAGGGCTCAACTCCATGTGACTTTAACATTCAAGTTAAGGGCTACAAGCACATTTAACAGAAAGCACCTGGGGATAGGACTGATAATTGCTAACACGAAGGAGGAATTTGCCCTCTTCCTACCCTGCCACATTGCTAAGGCACAACCTCTCCCCTGAAGGTGCCATTTGCATTAGAAGGGAAACCACCAACCATGGGCACAAATGGGAAAATTCTCCCCGCTGCTTCCTATGCTCCAGATGATTATCAGTCCCATCCCACCCCGCACCTCTCCCCAGCTCTTGTGTGTGCATGTTCAGCAAAGCTTTGTACTAGAGCTTCAGCGGTGAGTCTGCTCAGTTGGGAAACTTAGCTAGGAGCCCAAGGTGCGCCTCTCTCCTGGTTGACTTACACATGCTTCCCTTATGCCAAGTAAGGGCTCCAGCTGGACACGGTACAAGAACCCGTGAAGCCTGCAGCCAGGCTCACTGCTCTGTATCCTGGATGCCATGGAAGGCCGTGTCAGGGCAGGCCAGCAGGTGCCTGGCCCTCAGACATACAGTTCTGCCAGATCCTCTGGCCAAGTTCCGCTAGCAGGCCCCGCTCCCCTCCTCTTACTCCAAGGAGAGCCTCAGCACGGACAAGACTAGACCCCATCGTGAACGGACAGCACTGGCAAGATACCCCAACATTTCCACAGCAGTCCTTTGTCAAGCAGGTTAATACAGAAAGATTCTCTCTAAAGGAAACAAGCATGAAAAACACAATGTGAACTTTGCCCAATGGCACATCAAACATCTGTTCTATAGGTACTTCATCAGCCATGTAAATAATCTTTTTAAAAATTTGCTGTCCCTATCTCCATTTTATGTAGCTGAAATATTAGTAAATATCTGGTTAGATGCTATAGAGTCATTGCAAAGCATATCCTTGCAATTCCAGTATTAGAAAAAATGTGGCTGGCTCCTTGGGACCTGAGGCAATTTTTTTCTGAAATTTCTGTTCACGACCCAATTTGGTCGTGAACTGAGGCGTTTGTAAGCCGATGTACCACTGTACTTCCTACAGGACTGTCTTACTGTTAAGCAGGACAGAGTGATCCAATTCTTGTTCTCTTTTGTTTATATTTGTACGGTTGTAGGAGCACATCCATTTGAGTGTTCTGCTTGAGACACTAAGTGTCCTCAGCCATCCATTCCTTCTTGCTTCCTTCCCATTCATTTTTTTCCCTTTCACCTCTTCCCATTTTCATATCTCCTGGAACACCTGCCACAACCATCAGATCTACCTTGCAGGCTGATCTTAAGTTTCTAACACCTTTGCCAGTGCTGAACAGTTTTTGCACCCTTTCCTCCTGGTCCCCGCAAAAGTTGGAGAATGCAATTGCAGAATAACCAAAGAACCAGCAAATCACAAATATTTATTTTATAGATTGCTAAGCATGTGAGAACACAGGATCGTACATCTTGCCTTTCAATCTGGAATATTTTGAATTGGGAACTCTTTTTGGAGACTTCCATCCAACTACCTTTGTTGGCAAGACTTTTTTTTTTACTCTCTTGAAATAACTTTGCAGCAAGCTTGGGTGTGGAACCAAAGCAGTGATATTCCCTGCTGTCAGATTTCTCAGGCCAAGAGATTCCCTGTTGTTATCATCCCGTGCATAAACATTACATTGTGGGATTATAAACACCGGAAAAGTTCAAGATGAAAATGAATTCAGGATGGCGCTTTTTTGCCAAGATATTTCTTTCCCTAACAGGATATAGCCTTATAATTTTTTTAGGCATATGGATTTTAAAAGAATTTAAAATGTCATTGGGTTGCATTCTGGGAGTATAAAACTTCAGGGTACAAGGCCACATAGCACCAGATAACATTGGTCCAAATCCACTGGAAGCAAAACAAATCTAAGTTCAAAACATAAATGTTTGTGCTTCCAAGCTCAAAGTATGCTGTGTTAATGGGTTATGTGGAATGATGGTTGCTTAATCGGTTGTGTATTTAGTTAAAGAATGTTTTTTAAATGATAAAGGGGTGTGTGCATAGTTTGAATATGTTGCTCTTGGCCCTCCTCTTACAGAGGGAGTTGGTAAGAACATTTTATTTGTCAATTGGGAATGTTATCCCCACTTCCCACTAAGAGTTAAGTTGCTGTGTGGAAGATTGTGCACCCTTGTCATGACCAGCTATTTGTCTATTTTAAAGATTTCTGCCCTGCCTTTCAACCAAATGATTCGCAAGATACTTTACAGGCAACAGCCAACTGTAAACCAGGATATGGGCTGGCTCTGAGTCAGACCACGGGGCCAGCACTGTCCACAGGGAATGGTACAAGCTCTCTTGGGTTTCCAGCAGAAACAATTTCCCAGCCTTACCTGGAGATGCTCCTGGGGCCTGTGGAACAGGGATCTTCTGCATGCAAGGCGAGTGCTCTGCTTCTGAGCTACAGTCTCTTCTGCAAAAACACAAGCACCACCATCCCATGAAAAAGCCTTTACACAAATTTGCACGCACGCACACAGTATGGGACAGGGCCTGTGCCTTCGCTGTGCTGCAGGTGTATGTGCTGCACATAGCTTCATTTTGCACTTTTCTGGAGATTCTGAATTGCTCAAACACATTCATTTAGTTTGCCGACACACAAGCAAATGAGTATAAAAACTAGCAAGTCTACTTGCCCAGTCCCTCCATCGATACCCTGCCATTTTGTAAACCTTCTACATTGCCTTTTTAAAATGTATTTATTTGAAAGCAGTGCACCTTCCCTCTCTAGTGAACAGACCTTTACTACTGTTCATTTTTCTAAGAAAAAAAGTAGCACCAAGGAATATAAGCAAGTGCAGAATAAATAAATTTTGTTCTCTGCCTGGCAGAATGTGACTCAGTAGACAAAACTTTGGGGTCATTCCTTATATCAATACCCCCATCCCTCCCTAAGGAGCCAGAACAGCTCGCTCTGTTCCACTGAAGAAAACAGAAACAGAATTTAGAAATGGAGAGTTCCCAGTTCATTCCAGCAAGAGCTGCACAGAAGCTAACTATACATCCAGGAAACTTTTGTGCTGAAAAGGAAGGTAACCTGGCTTAGGGGTTAGAGAAACCTTCCCCAACCCAGTGCTCTTGAAAAGTTTGGACTACAACTCCCATTGTCTCAAGACTGTATGTCCAATGACCATGCTGGCTGGGGATGAGAGGTATCATAGTCTGACACACCAGACCGGGGAAGATTGGATTAGGCCATGCCTCCTTTGTCCTCCCATTTCTTCCTGGGAAAGGGCACTGGCTCATAGCAGTTTGGGCCAGGGGCCAGACCCTGCTGCCCTCAGCATTGCTCACTGAGTAGCGCAAGTGTAGCTTGCTACCTGAGGATACCATAAAACACTGTCTCATTCCATATCCATTCTCAGCTCAACAAGCATGTGTTAATCCCAGCAGGGGAGGCCACAGAGGAAGAAAAGGAAGGTTTGGACATAGGGCTTACCTTAAATAATGCTTGGGACTCGGTGGGACAGATTGTGAGCGCCACCCATTCCGCAGTCAACTTTGTTTTTTAGTTTTTGGCAGTTGTTGCAGAATACAGAGGTACCTCAGGGCATGAAACGTCAACAAAGAATCTCACCATTCAGAGCAAAGTCAATGTCAGTTCAAAGGTGGGAAAGGACTTGCTAGTTTCACCATGAAGATATGAGAGCTTAGAGATATGTTTGACTCGTTCCAGGTTTCAGCTTCTCCATTTCTCATTCCTTGGCAGATACCTTTAGAATGTCCTTGCAAAATCTTTACAGCCACAATGTTCCTACAGGACACAAAACCCTAAGGTCAGAGGGGTTTGCATGCTATTTAGTGGCAGGGGAACATAGGAAATACAGGTGAGTTTTTACATAGCTTGTGCAATGCCTGAAAATAAACTTGCATGAAACAATGTGCACACACCAGATGTTGAAGAGAGCTTTAACGTCTCTCCCACAAATGTTCTCTTTTGATTGTAACATCAGTTGCATGCAAACAGAATGCTCAGCCAACTCAGTTTCCTGTCCTCTATCTACATAAAGACTGCCATTCATAGACACTTATCTTTGGCTGAATCCATCGGTGGTTGAATGCTAGAACACAGAGCCTTTGGCTATTGGAATGAAATAAACGAATTCTGATCAATCCAGAACTTTTCCTCAGGCTAAAATCGCTGACCTGGTCTTGTCTCTGTGGTTCCAGAATGATCTACAGCTAACCAAATGGGGTGAGTGTTGCTAGCCTGCCCACTCCTTCCCTGTATCAAAAATACATATAATTAACATAGGCAGCCAGCCACCCCAAGCTTAGAGAGTGTGGCACAGCATGTCTCTGAAGGAGAGATGCTCGGAACAAGCATCCCTAATGGGGCAGACTAACCCTTGCACCTGTGAGAGTCAGAACCATCTGACTTTCTACTTCTGGAAGCTGGTTAGGAGGAGACACTGGATGGATTCAGCAAGGTGGATTCATCAAGGGTGGAATTGCTGTTACATTGCTAACCCTGACTGTACCTTCTCTCAAGACGAAACACAAAAGAAAATGGAAGAGGCTGCAGTGATAATGGTGTCTAGAAAAACCCAGCATCAGTACGAAAAGGTAGAACACCACAAGTGCACCCAACCTGCTCCTCCTTCCGCATCACTTTCACTTGTGTGTCATGCCATTTAGATTGCAAGAGGTTGCGGTAGAGACAACTTTGGAAGCCAATTTGGCTCTTTGGGCAACACAGGGTGAACAATATACATCACAACAGCCATGTGCAGCCCGCAAGTCTGATATCAGCCTTCACCAAACCTTCACACCCTTGCTCCTCAAATGTGGCAGTGCAGAAGTAACAGTGATTAGCACTTTCTGGGCTAAATTTGGCCTACTTGAGCCTCTGGAGTGGCTGGCCACTGAATTTCAGTGCCAACCTACCTTTCTTTTGGTGGTTGCTGTGGGCTGTGTGGCAACAGGAGTGTCACCCTAGGGAAATCCGGGAGCTGAAAACTGGCCTCTAGCACACCTGAACTTCCCCACCCCTGGCCCAAACAATGAGATAAGAGTACCTTAAACAACAAACAATGCTGACAACAATAATTTCTAATATATATCCCAAGGCACATGCACATGCACACACATCAGCTGTATGCTGCCAGATGTTGATCAACGATTACTCCCAGCATCCCTCACCATTGGCCATGATGACTGGAGCTGATGGGAAATGGAGACCAGCAGCATGTGGAAGGCACAGGTCTTCCAGCCCAGCTATTTAACATCTGAAAGTAACAACATACAGAAAACTGACATCAAAACCCAAGAATGCAATTAACATTATCAAACAGTCCCAATGCATCAGAGACGACCTGTTACAGACAGTAAGTTAATTTGGTTGCTTATACCAGTGTGGAGGTCCAGCCTCACACCTAAGATCTAGGCTACCTTTTGTGGTGGGTTGCTCAAAATCTTTCGCACTTTTTAGTGTGCGGAGGTTCGCTTTGGCCACGTCGATAGATAATGCCAGGTCAATACCATCAATTTGATTAAAGTCAAGTGCTTGAGGTTGTGTGAAGTTGCTGCTGCTCCTTATTACCTAAAGTCAAGTGGCTGTTAAGAGAGGCAGTGCAGTCTGCCACTTCTCAGCAGATTCTGTTCATTCACCAGTGCTCTGTTACACCATCGTGTGTGATCTTTGATCAGCTACAAGAGCACATCTGTGCATGTATGGGGGAGGGTTAAAATCCCAAGCTAATTTGCATGTATTTGCTTATTTAAAGGTAACTTGCTTTTTTGAAACCCTTTAAAACTCTTACAAAATAAAACTCTTGTTATTTTTACATCCTGCTTTTTTTCCCTACAAGAAACCCAAGACAGATTACATAAGCTTCCTTTTCCAGTCCATTTTATTCACACAGCAACCTCATGGGGTATGATAGGCTGAGTCTGTGCCTAGCCCAAAGTCACCCAGTGAACTTCATACATAAGTGAGGACTGAACCTGCACCTCCCACATCAACCTCCCCAACCACTATAGCACACTGGCATTTAGGAATAAGCTTTGCCCGCCACACTCCTTTGCCCCCTTCTCTTTCCATTCATTGAATAGTAACACATTTGCTTAACAGTCCCACATAATTGGGAGGAGAAGCAAGGAGTGCCACTCAGCTGCAATCCAGGACTAAGCCCGGGGCTTAATACTGCACTAAAGGCATTTCAGGGGAGACCAATATTTCCATTCCAATGAACACATTTCCATATTTAATTACCAGGAAAATGTGGGCTTCATCGGAAGGCCTCCCACTGAAGGCGTGGGGTGAAGCCTCTGAACGTAGCCTGGAGTGAAGATACGGCTGGGTGAATCTTTCTCCCCAGCTTTGATCAGTCATTCTATTAATGGCACACGGGCCACTTCATATTCCTGCCAGTGGACAATAATATGGCATCCTGTAAGGAGACACTTGCCCAGCCTGGCTGCCCACTCTGCCCGCCTTCCCGTTTGAACCCTCGCACAGACGAAGGCTGCGGCTTTGCAGCTGCTGCGACGGAGCTTCCCCGCGGAGGGGCCTCCACATGGCCCGCAAACTCCAGCTGGGCACCTGCTGCTCTGGCCCCTGCGCACAGGGAAGGCGAGGCACCTCCCCCGGTGGCCGGAGTTTATTCTTCTCTGTCTCCTTGCAAACAAGCCCAGCTGGAGAGGCCCCCTTCATCCACTCCATATTCTCTTACTGTAATCACCTCAAACAGGGAGGCATCAAAGGGCTGGGACGAGTTTGAGTCTAATTTGCAAGCAGGCTGAGGGCGAGGTGAGGCCTGGCCCGAGCGGAGCCTGTGGAAATGGCCAGGCCGGAGTCCCGTCTGCAGAAAGCCGCACTTGGCGGGTTTCTTTCAGAGCCCTTGAGTCCCCCTTACAACGTGCACAAAAACTGACAAAAGTAGAATCCTCGTCCCCACGCTCGCCGCACACACACAGCACTTCCGGCCAAGGCCAATCGGCCATTTTGAGCTACTCCATCCCAAATCCCTGTGGAGCATCTGCCTTGTTAACAACAAGTCCCTGCTGTACTATATTAATCAATCAGAGCAGAGGTGAAGACTAGGGTGGAAAGGGGTGTGGGGCGGGGGGTAGGGCTGTTTGGTTTCATGAATTATTTGACAAGCCTGAGGCAAGACTTTCTGAGAGCATCCCGAATCCTACCATTGGATTAAATGGAAAGAACGAAATAAACAGGCCTGAAATAATCTAGCCAGCGTGGAATGTAGCAGGTGCAAATTCTGAGTGCCTCTTTTGCCAAGGGCAGGGGGCAAATGCAGGCATTTCTAGGGGGATCCTCAGAGTGCTTCCCCACCTACTGATTCTCTTCCATACACACAAATGCCCCCAGGCCCTTCCTTCCCAGCACCAAGCAGGGCTTAAAGCTGCCTTGATTTAAAATGTCCTTTGGGAGGCATTTGCCAGGGAAAATTGCTGGATGGGGGGGGGTCCCCCCTGCTGTCCCCAGGTCGCACCTGCAAGCACACCAACCCATTCCCATTTTTCTGTGCTGTTTGCTTTCCCAGGTTTCTGGCAGGGGAAAACATGGATTTATTGCCTGTTTCTTTGCCAAACACGGAGGAAAGACAGGAAAAGAGAGAAGGGCAAAGGGCAAGGAGAGTGGCACTGGAAACACACCAGGAGCCATTGTGGAAGTGTTGCTGTACCAGCTGCCATTTTTTACTCAGACAATCCCTTTGTTACCCAAGTGGCTCTCAGTTGTGTTCTGACCAGCTGGATTATTCACCCCGATTGGTACAAGATGTTTTCACCCCACCTCCTACATATTTACTTACAAGGGTACAACAAGACAATCTCCAAACTGCTGTCAAAGCTTCAAGGACTACAATTTGACGCAGAGCAGGGGGTTAAATTTTTACATCCCTGGTCAACAGCAGGGCCAAGTTTGGGTTTCCCTGTGTTACTGTTGCTCTTCCTTCTTAAAGGTTGGCCCTTTACCCTAAGAGTAGGGCTCCACTCCTACTCAGCAGTAAGCTCCAAGGAACTCATGGTGGTTCCATGTAAGGATTTACTTCAAACAGTTACCATCTAGAAATGAAGCTTCCAAGGCCACTCTAAGATAAACCACCTTAGCTCTGTCCCCACTGAGCTGGCGGTGTATGTGTGTCACTGCCAGGACCAATTGGGAAGGAGGTTGTCCTGATACTGGAAAGCAGCAAAGACCTTGAAAAAGGCTGAGCAGAGATGTATTTCCCCTTAACCCCACTGTCCCCCTGGTGGTTGTCCTTTTGAGTTGTGCAGGGACAGCTTTTCCCAGTCCAATGACACAAGTGGGGGGGGTTGGCTGATTACCAGTATGTAGTCAGTGCCCCTCCGAAATAAATCTACCCCCCCCCCCAAGTGAGAAGGCAGTCCACATTGTTGCAGAAAGTGTAGATTGCTCTGTTTGTGCCAGATTAAGGCTGAAGAAAATCTGGGTGCCAGGGGCTGCTGGTCAAGAGGCACACCAGCTCATCACATGCACAATGACGGCTGAGCCCTGCTCATCATGTATCCAGTGACAACTGACCATCATGTAAACTAAGGAAGCGACCCTTCCCAAATACGAAGGAAGGTGAGGATGGGGCAGCTGAAACTGGTTGGAGCAGAGTAGAGGGGAGCGAGGACAGGCCACTAAAGCAAGAGGGGAAGAGAGGAAGGGAGAAAAGCATGTGTAAAAGTCAGGAACCTGCACTGTTTGGGTGGGTGCTGTGCATAACCTTCCTTTGCTTGTGTGCATGTTGCCCTCGTTATTCTTGGAATAAAGTGGCCTTCTTCTGAAGAGCTCTCAACTGGTTTGTTATTGGCCAGGTCAGGCACACCAGGCAAACTCGCTGCCTTAGCAGGCTTCCAGATTTGGGTAACAGCCGTACAATGACTTAACAAGGGTACATGGGGCAGTTTCCAAATTGCTGGCAAAGTTTCAAGGACTGGGATCTAAAGCAGAGTAGGCAGTTAAATTTCAACATCCCTGGTCAACAGCAGGGCTACTTTGAGGAGAGGCAGGGCCAAGAATGGGTTTCTCTGTGTTGTTGCTGCTCTTGCTCATCAAAGCTCCATATGCCCCTAGAAGGGACGAAAACCTTTTGGCCACGCTCCATACACACATGGCAAAAGAAATCTGGGAGCTACTCCCTAGCCCATTCCCAGAGGAGGCTGTGCCAGGGAGTGGAGGTGGCAACAGAAGCAGGGGTGCCCCATGGCTTAAACTGATCTGCTGCACCAGTGGGGCTGTGAGAAAGCCGTGCTCCTGCCGGGTCTGCATCATGGGGAACAAACCTGGCAGAGGGCTACCAGAAAGGCAGATCGCCACCGCTCCTGTGGCACACGAATGTGAGCTGCACTCCACCTAGAGAGTCCTATTTGGACTACTGGTCATGGAATAGATGTTTAATAATAAGTGGGAAAGCAGTCTTAGGGCTCCTGCAGCTAGAAGAGCAGCGTGCCCTGTTCCGTCCAGTGCAAAGCAGCCCCGCAAGGAAAAGCAGCAGTTTCCAGGATTCCAGGCACAAGAGGCCCGCTGCTGGTGCGTGAGCCCCAGCCATGCTTAGCGGTGCAGCTGGGCCAAGAGAGAGATGGGAGGCCATGACTCTGCTTTCCCCCTTTCCCAGCTAAATGAACTGCCAGTATCCAAACTCACCTTACTCCAGAAACACTGTTGCTTTTGGGCTGGCAAGTGGAGGTCCAGCTGATGCTACCTGGGGACCTCCAGTTACTGTTCCATGTTCTAAATACAACACTTATGAATGGAAAATTCTACCTTAGGGACTTCCCCCACTGTTCTGGCTGTGCCCCAGAGACCTTAATGGCTTTCCTGTTTGAATCCCTAAAGATCTTCTAGAACGGGGTGGCCAAACGGAGGCTTGGGAGCTGCATGCAGCTCTTGAGCTTATTCTGCAGCTTCCACGTGGGGCTCCTGCAGGCACCCACTTGCCATCTGCCACTGCTGCCCATGGGTGCCCACTTGTTGTTTGCCACTCGTGGGTGCCCACTTGCGGCTCTCAAACGTCTGACATTTATCCTACGTGGCCTTTCTGTCGAGCCAGTCTGGCCACCCCGTTCTAGAATGCAGTTTCCGAGGCAACTTTGTATACATACATTCTTAGTCTCTAAGACAAAACCTCTGAAAGCCCAGATCACTGGTGGCAGCGGGGGGGGGGGGGGGGGGGGGCTCTGTTTCTTCAGCCCCCACATCTCCTCAGTCACAGCTCAGAGCAAGAGCTTGTTAGGCGCTTCCATGTTTCTCACTCCATTCCCATCCCTGCTGCAGGTTGATAGGCAACTAGATATTTTTCCTAAACCTAATTTAGAGTTGGTAGTGGTTGCATGAGATACGGAGAAAACATCCTTCCATCCGTCCGTCCATCCATCCTTCCTTCCTTCCTAAAATGCAGAACACCTGGTCAGGGAGATGGTCTGGTCACCACTGCCATAGGAATATTCAGGCACTTATTAGAAATGCTGCTGATTTCCAAACCACCACCTCTGATCCCTCCCCTGCCTTTTTCTCTTTCTTTTTAAGTTTCCTTTTGAATCAAAGCCACATGGCGTTAAAATCCTGGCTTCCATTTGCACGTGGCACAGAGCACATTCTGGAATTTTATTTCTTTCTGACTGATCAAAAAGAAAGAGGGAGAGGCGGTGGTACAGAGGGACTGAGATGAGGTGGGCTACAAAGCAGACAGCCAAGCAGCAACCATTTTTGTCATTAAAAAAATATAAAGAAAGCAGAAGTCCAGGTGCCGTCTCTTCCATCACAGCTACTGGGTCCCTTTCAAGCAGATGTCTTTCTGCAAAGCTCACACTGCCACCCCATTCCCTTTGTGTGCTGGTGCACTGAGGGCTAGAATGAGAAACAATCTGAGTTAATATCCATTGGAATGACAGCTGTTTGTGTGTCTCACGTAGCCAGGGACACGTGCCTTAGAACTAAAATTGAGTACTGGTAAGGCTGATTAATTTCAAAAAACAGCAGCCTGTTATTTTAGCAAGGCAATGAGATCCTTAGCCAAGGAGAAAGATGGTACATATTTGTTCTGCAAACTCTTCAAAGATTTTCCAGCCTGAATTTCTGAGGTGTTGGGAACTAGCAATTCCTAATGGAGTCAATGAGCCTTTGATGCAGTGAGCACCTTTGAAAGTCATTGTTGTCTTGTCTCTAGTTCTTTGACACAAAGTGTGTGTGTGTGTGTGGGGGGGGGCATAACTCAGTTCTCCAAGACAAAAAGGCTTAAACAAGATCTGTGTACAACCAACAACAGTATACAAACACAACACAACACAATTGTATTGGTAGTAATAAAAAGATTTTTAATTTTGTTTTGTCACTAATTGTCTTTTTTTCCTCAGTAAGGTACTTGTCAGATGAGTGTCCAATTAGTAGCTGTAATGAGTTACACTAATATGACGGCAGCTTCCATTCCAATTCCTTAGCAACTGTAATTGTGGAGACAGATCGCATGTTTCTTTTGCTCCCATGAAGAAGTCTGAATTATGCCAAGTGAATTGCAAAACTGAAAATACTAATGGGCTAAACAGGGCTGTCCAGCCAGTCAGTGACCCTGCAGCAGCAGCTATTCTGCCAATCCCTGTAAAGACTAAACTTGCAAGCAATGCTCGGAAAATGCCCTCACTTGTTCAGAGTGCAGTGCTTCACAATGCTGCACCTTCAGGAGTCATTATAACGCCATGGAAATAGATAGAGAAGGCTGAGATGGACTGCCACCTTCCCAGCGTGCTTGAAGAGGGTGTCTCATACAGGGGCCAGCCCAGCATTGTCCACACGCTGGCAGTCGCTCAGCAAGGCTTCAGGCAACAGGTGGTCCTGCAGGAAATGCCGGGAATCCAACCTGGGACCTTCCCTTGCCAGGCATTATCACCATCTTTCTCTACCATTTAGTATTAAAAATCACATTTGGATACAGTATTAAAGCACTACTAGAAAGCAGCTGCACCAATGAAACAAATACATTTAAAATACACAATCAACAATATTTTTAAACAGTACAATAACAGTATACAAACCAATGCGTAAAGCAGTCAGAGGAAGCCGCATGTGATCATCACAGTTACTTGCAAGCCAGAGAGACTGTCCTGGGGCAGGAGGGCTTGCAAGAGCATGGGGCCCACCTTGACAAGGCCCACCTCTGCGCTACCGCAGCGTGCCATCCTGGCACGGATGAGCAAGGGCTTTTCTAAAGGTCTTAACAGGCAGCTGGGGACACAGAGGGAGGCGTCCTGCCAGGTGTCCTGGTCCCAAGTTGTTTAGGGCTTTGCATGTTAACACAGACGGTGGCTCCGTAGTGAACAGGCACCCAGTGCGGTCCTTTCCACCCATCACAGCCGGGTCCTATGGAAAGCTGCAGCTGCTGCAGGCCACACTAGGTGCAGCTTCCAGAGCAGGCCCAGGGGCCTCATTCTCCATTCTCCCCACCTGCCCTGCTGTTTGCCCTCCCCATCCCATCCTCAAACCCTCACCCTTTCCCAGCATCCAGTACTTTGCCTTCCTCACGTTCCCTCACAGTTCGGGGATATTCTCAAAACAGTTTGTCTCTTTTGTTCTGGCCATGCCCAGCCACTGTTTTGCCCAGTTCCATGCTTCCGTGAGCTACCCAGGACACTGCCTTGAACTCGCCACACACACCCAGTTGGCCCTATTCCAGCTGCTGCTAGCTAAACTCTCCACAAAAACAAGGCAATTAACATGCATTCTTTCAACAGAACAGTTTTAAACAAGACCCTCCTCCCAAAAAAATGTTTTTGCAGCAACTCACAGTCAGAATGCTTTGACTATTGTGAGCCGGAAAACTCTAAGAAATGGCAGCTGTAAAACATATTATAAAGTGTTTTATTCATTCTTCTCACAATGTGGCAAAAGATACTAAATACAGCTTTTCATTTGTTTTACTAAAAGCTGCCATTCCACAGTCTCTTTAATGGTAATGATCCCCAGGCTTGCAATCCAACGAACACTCACTCACGCAAAAGAGGCTTCAGAATTTATACCAACTTTGCCTGGTGAATTATGGATGACTGGATCCCACTAATACCAGGCTTTGAGGGACTGACGGGGAGGCTGGACACTTTCTCTTTGCCTCCTGGGTATATTTAAGAAATGAAGCACAAAGAAGAAATGGGCCTACATTCCCAGAGGCCCCAAAGAAATGGCCTCTTCCAAGGATGACACTGGGATGGAAGTCCATGGCATAAAAAAATGATGTTCCAGGAAAACCTTCTCCAGCCTTCCCCACATGCTCCAGATGTGCTGCCCACTACAGATTAGACTATAAGGAAAGCCATGCTGGATCAGACCAAAGGTCCATCCAATCCGGTACTCCATATACATGGTAGCAAGCCAGCTGTCCAGAGGATGCCTCCAGCTGGATGGGTGCAAGGCCTCTGCCCAGGCTCCTCCACATGCCGCCTCTGGTGAGGGAAGTATCACGTGGCCAGTAATGGCCTATCATCCGCAACAGCACATCTGGAGGGCATGTGGTTGGGAAAGGCTGGTTCAGGAAATCACATTGTAGATATTATGCAGAAGCAACAAGGAAGTGGAAAGTGGAATAATTATAGAAGCCACACCACCAAGCAATTGATGGTGCTTAGTGCTTACCTCAGAGCACACCCTGATGCATGTTTAGACCTACAAAAAGCCTACAAATCCCAGCATGCCTCAGTGTAACATTGTAGGACTTTTTTCTATGGCACTGGTTTAGCATACCCACAGCCTCATGTGCTGAAAATAGAAGGAAAAATAGAGTGGCATGTCATCAGCATCCTGATGGCAATGCACTCCCAAATTCTGGGTGATCCCACTCTGGATTCATGTAGGTGTTAAAGACCATGGGGGACAAGACTGACCCTGAGAAACCACATTCTAGGGAGTCTATGGGGCTGAGCATCCTCCCCCAAACACCACCTTCTGCAGCCAACCACCCAAGTAGCAGTGGAACCCACTCCCAGTGACAATGCAGTACCCACCCCCACTCCCAGAATGACACTGAAAGCCACCAAGAGATTCAGGAATGCCAGCCGCATTCACCTGGTCTCTTTCCTGACATAGATAAGCAAAGCTGTTCTTGTGCCAAAACCTGGCTTGAACCCTGACCAAAACAGAACTAGAGCAGTATAAGCAGTCTCATCCAAGAGTGTCTGGATCTAGCTGGCCATCATCAGCTCAAGAGCCTTACCCAGAACAGGGTATCTGCCACCAGCCTAAAATTACTGAGATCTTCTGAATCCAGAGAGGATTTATTCAGGAGTGGCCGTACCACTGCCAGTGACATGGGACCACTGCTTCTCATAAAGAGAATGCACAATTAACTTGCTCTTTTGGGTTCAGATGTAATGGCAATCCCTCATGGGCCAAACAAATTCTAGAACAAACCATGGGTTGTCAGGGTGGCTTGTTGCACGCACTCTGCGGGAAACAGTCTAGGTTTAAATGACATAGCAACTCATGATAGCTAATTAACCACAATGAGTTCTGCAAATCCAATCAATACGATAACCCACACTCAAGGACTGAGTGTGGGTTGTCACTGAACCACGGGTTTTTGTTGAAATGTGGGTTATTATGTTGTCTGAACACAGCTAAGATAACAAACCATGACTGACAGCATACAGTTCATAACCCAACAACAAAGCATAACGTCTTTTCTGTGGTTAACAAGCATGGCTTGTTAGTGCAGCTGTGATCAGAAAACACAATAGCCCACATTTCAACAATTCTCAGTTCAACAACGACCCCCCACTTGACCTATAATTAGTCCTTGACCATGGGTGATCAGGCTATGTTATACATTCGGTTCTTATGGTCCTCCCACACAAAGTGTCTGCAAGACTTCTGATTTGGCAGTTGTAAAGTCTGAATCTGCTCCTGAGCTTTGGCACAGTCCTTTGGCAGCTGCCTACGCTGGGCGTGTGGATTTCCTCTGCCAGGTTGGACAAATCTAATAAACTTTCCTTTCTGCCTGATTCTTTATTTTCCATGGGCCCTCCTGTAAAGCCTACCCTTTCCTGCCTAAAGGAATTGTGGCCTTTATTTCTGGCAAGGCTACTATTGTGTTAACAGCTTCATTGCAGGCAGGCAAGATTCAGAGACCCTCCCAGCATGGAGGAGCGGTGAGGCAGGCAGGCTTCACTTCCTGGATTTCCCTTGGGAACTCACAGAAGTCCCGAGGTGGGGGACAGATGCGCCCTTACTTGGGATCCTTTTTTCCAGTCACAGAGTCCAAATGTGTTTGCATAGTATGTTGCAAGCTGGAAATTTGCTTGTCATGTGAGGATGAGGGGAAATGATGCCATCTCCGATACCCCAAAGAGACGGAGATATAAATTGCAAACTTGTTGTAAACCACCCAGAGAGCTTCAGCTATGGGACCAAAATGAGGTGGCGGTGGTTAAAGCTAGCCCTAGTTTAACATGTCGTACAATCATACTTTGAACACAGTGCTCTTGGCTTGTACCAAGTCAGTTCGTGGGGTCATGCAGCCCAGGGTGCTCCAAGGAGCGAGAATCAGGGAAGTCTGAGATCTTTTTACCTGGAAACATCAGGAAGCAAACCCAGGACCTTACCACCACTACCACTAAGCTGCAGCCCCCCCCCCCCCGGTGCATGTAAATGGTGTTGCCTTGAAGCCCAACTGCACATTAAAGCTTCCAAAGTGTTTCAATGGGACACATTTTTCTGAATGTCACTTGAAAGAGTGGCCTCTTGAAGGCTGGAGGCCTTAGGCTGGCAGAATGAGAGGATTTCCCCCCTGTTCTCCTTCATTTTGCAGTGTTCTTGTAACATTTTCCCTTGACCAGCTGCCTCCCACATAGGCTACACAAGCACTTCTGGGGGGTCTGTATCATCATGCCATGAGCAGCCAGCCAGCCAGCCAGCCAGCCAGCCAGCCAGCGAGCGAGCGAGCGAGAGAGAGAGAGAGAGAGAGAGTGTGTGTGTGTGTGTGTGTGTGTG
>NW_025335627.1:11573062-11754481 GCF_004798865.1 Varanus komodoensis
GAGAGAGAGAGAGAGAGAGAGAGAGAGAGAGAGAGAGAGAACATTCTCCACTGGCTTGGTCTCACCTCATATAATGGTTGTGTATCCATAAGGTATATTTGATGGGAAGTTCAGTTGACCAGCCACTCCCATGTGCACACCCAAGTCACAGCTGTGGCCATTTGCGCACCTGGATGTGCCTGCTGCGCCAAGAAGAAGCTGCCCTTAGTTTGAGTCAAACGATTGGCTTCTCTGGCCCAGCTTTGTTGTCTCTGGCTGCCACAATGCCAAGGCACTGGGCAGGGCCCTTCCCTCGCCCTTCTGGGAGTTGCCAGTCATCAAACCTGGAGCTCTTCACATGCCAAACACAGCGTTCCTGGAGCCACACACACTTACCTGCCTTCTGTGCATTTGGCATATGTGTGAAGGGACTCTGGGCATATAGTGACAGACCCCAGAGAGAGCTGCCACTGGTTCCCGAATGTGCACTTGTGTGTGGTGGAGGGAAAAGTTCTGTGAAAGTGTTTCTCTGTTTCCTGCTATTTCCCTTTCCCAAGCACATATAAGAGAGTATCACAACAACATCTCCCTGTTATTAGATTGTGACGAGGCTTAAAATATGGCCTGCAAGGGCACTTTGCATCTGTGTGCAGTTTAGACTGTCTTAGGCAGGATTCAAAGCTGACTCCCAGCTTCTGTCTTTGCTCTTTTTTTTGGTAGGGTACCAGGACATGTATATGTTCTGATATATAGACCTATTGGAACTCCTTAGCATATGAGTAACCTGCAAATTAGGAAAAGAATGGGAATTGCATTTCTTTTTAAGTGACCCTGGAGCTTGTGCAATTACTTAAATATTGATAGGTATTTTGAGATGCTTCCTTTGGGAATTTCAGTTTTCCTAGCCATCAAGCTTTCTTTTAAAAAATTCCATTGGAGGAGCTGCCGCAATGGGAAAGTGGTATGTGGGAAAGGGATCACCAGGCATTCACCAAGCCACATCTCAGTTAAACATCACGCCTCCTAGAACTTGTTTTTCCAGGAAAAGAATCTACTGGGGCCTTCTTATGAGTATTTGCATGTCATGTATAATTCAGCCTCCCCTAACCTCACACCTTCCAGATGTTTTGTGTTCCAGCCAGCATGGCCAGTGGTCAGTTGTAGTTCAAGACATCCAGAGAGCACGAGACTCAAGAGGAAGCAAGCATGACATGCTTCTGGCTGGCCACTGCAGGAAACATGTTGCTCTGTTTGGCAGATCTCTCTCTCTCTCTCTCTCTCTCTGTGTGTGTGTGTGGTGTGTGTGTGTGTGTGTGTGTGTGTGTGTGTGTGTGTGTGCGCACCTCCTCCAAAAACTACCAACAACACAACCCTACACATGCTTGGATGGAAAAAGGTGCAGTACTACAATTCCAAGCATGCCGCAACTAGCATGGCTGACTGGAGAATGCTGGCAGCCATAAGACATTTTCTGCCTAAACACCCATGGGATTGCACCAAAATCTCTTGGATAGGGCAATTCTGTGGCTAGTGTCCAGGTGGCCATAGGAATTTTTGGCTTTCCAGCTATGAGGGCCAACCTCAGATCTCCCTCCCACACCCTTGCAGAAGGACCCTTCCCAGCTGCTTCTCTGAGGTCAGAAGAATGATGTTGGAGAAATGCTTTTGTGGGGGGTGGGTATGGGGTCACCACAAAAATATGAGCTATCAATCTTCTTCCCTCCCACTCCAAATCAACTGCTTAAGTGCTTTGCAGAGTGGGAGGGACACCTTTGCTTCTATACTCCTCCAGCCCTCCATAGAATGCCCATAATCCTATGGATTCCTGATTGGATTGTACCTCTAAAATATGGTTTGCCTTCAGCCAAAAGTGAAATGAGCTTCAGCAATGAAATCAACACACTTATCAGTAAAACACATTGGACCTTGAGTTCTGCTAACAGAAAAGGCAACTTGCAAACTCATCTAATAACATGTATGGCATTAATTCCCAGTAACGGTCATACACACTGTGAGAGTGCGAAGATGAAAATATATTCCAAAATGTGTGTAAATATTGGGAAGATGTGAGGTCACAGACTGAGACATGACAAAGTGTAGGTGGCGCATAGAAGGTAGCTGAAACATACACAGATCTTGCCAGGGCTTATCAAACGGAGAGTCAAAACATTGCAAATCACACTTTCGTTTCTTTCTTTCTTTCCTTTTTTTAGGAAAAGGGAAGAGGGGAAGAAACAGGTGGGGAGAGGGGAAAATAACTTCTGGCCAGAGAATTTATTTGCTAAGTTTCAGGCAGGAGGGAGATGAAATATCCCTGTGATAATTTGGTTTAGGCATGTATTTTTATGGCAGTGTTTATAACAAGGCTGCTGGCAGAAAAATAAATATAAAATAAAATACTGCACAGACCTTCTGGCACATAGTTCTCTGCCCCTGGACTCCAAAAAGGGAAGTAACAACTCCTGGAATGCTGAAAAAGACCATGAAATTTGCGAAGCTGTAAAGGCCACTGCTAAATAAAATGAGTCTGTTTCTTCCAAGAAGCTTAGCGGCAAATGAATGATGGTTTATATATATGAGTACAAGCATCATTCTAGCCATCTGCACTGTTTTGGTGCTTGATGCCTCTTGCTCCTGCGGTTCTGTGACCCTCTGGCTCCCAGTGTCCTTTTAAGAGCCATACTTTCTTCAGGGACGTGGTCCACAAGCAATTTGATGCCCCCATTCTGTGCATGTTTAGAACAAAAAAAGTCTCACAGGTCCCAGCATCCCCCAGCCAGCCATGCTGCCTGGAGGACATTTCTCTGTCCAAACATGCATAAGATTGCTTCTTGTGCCTCATTATTTTTTCTTTCATATGCCTTTGCTCAGCAGTCTGGAACCATTCCTGTCCTTTTAATCTATTTTCGTCTTTTTTTAAATGTTCCCAGCCCATCCACTCAGCCCATAAAGATTTTTTTAATGATTGTATACCGAAGAGGAAGAGGAAGAAGAGCAAACCTTACACTATGGCTTCACTTGTTGTTGTTTCATTTCTATACTGCCCCACAATTGAAGCTCTTTGCGTGGTTTACAACAGTCCATGAAACAGATAATACAATATAATAACATGAAATATCAGAAAAGCATCAAAAAGTTAGGGCGCATTTCATTTTGCAAATTTCCTGAAGCTAGGTAGGACCCAAGAAAGGGCATTTTGTCTCTTTCCATATGGACACATTTCCATATGTTCATCCACATAAATGGCAGAGTGAGCCCTGAAATGTGGATGATCACCTTGTCTGAAGAGAAGCCATAATTTATTGTTTGGTTCTTAATGATAGATTGTTCGTGGTTAAACTATGGTTTGCTGGTACAGCTCGATTTCAACAACAGCACAACCCATGTGTCAACAGCAATGACAACTCACATCTGAATCCAATACATACGCACACAGATGTTTTATTTATTTATTTATTTATTTATTTATTTATTTATTTATTTATTAAAAGCTTTTGTATGCTGTCCTGTTATACAAGATCTCAGGATGGGATTTACAAGCATATACACACAGACATGAAATTCATATATAAAACCATGCCCACATATAAAAACATATTCAGTATTTGAAAATGTTGATTTTTCATTTTTTTTCAAAGTGCATATGTATTTTAATACATTTTTTGAGCTGAAAACTTTATCATAATGTTCAGGAAAGGCAAAATCTAGTGAATGCATTCTTGATTGGCATATTAACCTAGAAAGTGCAGATCGGGTCACTTCCTATCAGAATTCACAATTCCTGAATTTCTCTAGCAGATCTGGAACATGGATTGGAGAACACAGGGCGTCCCATGCAAAAGTGGGAGATTATAATAAATAAACACATTTAAAGGCATCACATTGAATTGTGCGCTGCTAACTCTTGCTTTGTCCCCCCCCCCCCCACTTTAATCCATCACAAGGACTGCAACATGTTCCTTTCCCTGAGCAATACTGATCCTTTTTAATTGTGAAAGCAGTCCTGGGCTGAAAAGCCAGCTTGGTCTGGTCCATGCCAGGCAATATTGACAGCAAGGCAATCTGCGGGAAAGGTCAAGCAGAAATACAGGCTCCATGCTGGGCAGCGCTTGTAATTCCAGCAACTGCTAACTACTATTGTTGCTGTTTGTGGCAGAAGTACAAGTGGGGTGGATATTTTCTTTTAAACTTGTCCTTAGTTGTAGCTTCAGTAAACACTGCAGATAGGTTGTGGGAGGAAAGATGTGAAACTCAGAATCTCATCAAAGGTGCCCTGAATGTCAGGAGCTGTTGCCATATAATTAATGAAGTGTAATTTCCTTGTTCAAGCCATCAAGAATAAATAGCATACCCTCCAACATTTCACAGGTGAAAATAGGACAGTTTTCTAATGTTCCTGTTCTTATACAAAAGATCCTGCCTATAGCCAGGATTGCTAGACTGCTGAACTGGGACTTGGAGATCTGGGTTCTAGTTCTCACTCAGCCACTGGGTGACCTTTGGCCAGTCCTTTTTATCTCAGTCTTTTCTATTGTCTGTTTTTACAGATTGTTGTGAACAGCCCAAAGAGCTTTGGCTGTAGGGTGGTATAGAAATATAATAATAACAACAGCAACAGCAGCAACAACAATAATACCAGCACAAATGGTTGTTGAATAACTGTACCCAATGACTGTGTTCAGATTACATGATAACTCACAATCAAAGGCTGAGCATGAATTGAATGTGTGTTGTGACTGAACTATGGATAGTTGAAATGCCGACTACTGTGCCACCTAGGTGTGCTAACAAGACAAGAACAATCCATGAAGGGAACCTGTGGTTTCTTATCTTGGCTGGTTCCAGACAATCCACTTGTAAAGAGGGGGCCTGTCTTTCGCTCACTACAAACTCTTCAGATAGGTTCTTGTGATTTGGAGGGGGAAGCAGGGGAGCCGGGGCGGGGGGAGGACTTTGACATTTGGGGGTTAGCTAGTGGAGCTTCTCAGGCAAAGTGTGAGAATCAGCTGGCTCTGGAAGGGGCTTCAGGAAGGGAGGGGTAGACACAGCCCTTGACCAAGTAAGGAGGTGACAGGAGGGTGGAGTTAGAGGGTCTCTGGCTGGCTTGCCCTCAAGCAGCAAGGGTGGATCAGAGGCTTTACTGAAAGGCAAGGACATAGGGGACGTTTCCAGTTTGGACTTTTCAGGGGCAGATGCTCCTCCCTCAGCTTTGACAGGAGGCTCTCTAGAGGCCACACTGTTTGCTGCAGTCTGTTAAGTTTCAGTGAAAGAGCTACACTTCAAAGGATTGTCTTGAGTTTGATAGCTGGAAGGAAAGAGGAAGAACATACAGTTCAATGACAACCCATTTGCAGTCCTTGAACGTAGGCTATCACTGTCGGAACTCAGTCAATTCATTCGCCTTAGTATCACTGGGTCAAGCTGGAGGAAGGCTGAAACCAACATGTTTAATTTAAAGAGACAGAAGTAAATTTCTTTAAATAAAGAGCCAAACTCAAAGGCCCAAAAAATAGACCTGGCTTGCCAGTACTGCATATGAGCAGTACATATCCTCCTGTCTTAGATGATCTCACATGAGCCAACAGCACAATGTGACTACAAAAACAATCAACCTAATGCAATAGAAGCACATGGGCATAGCCTGCGAATTGCCATTCTATTTTGTGCTGGCCACACCACATCTGGGCACCACATTTTAAGAAGGATATTGACAAAATAGAGTGTGTCCAGGGGAGGATCATGTGAGGAATGTCTTAAAGTGCTGAGTCTGCTTCACCTGGAGCCAAAATGATTTATGGGAGAAGTTATTGTGGTCTTCAGATATTGGAAGGGCTATTATATAGAAGCTTGAGCAAAGGTATTTTCTATTTCTCTAAACAGAACTAGAACCAATGGGTGGAAATGGCAAAGCACCCACACTTTTTGATAAAATGCTAACAGACACTTCCTAACAGTAAGAACTGTGAAACAAAGTGCCTTGGGGAGGTGGTGGGCTTTCCTTCTCATATGTACAAACACGCGTGTGCGCTCACACACCTGGATGGCCATCTGTGATGAATGCTCTAATTGCAAGATCCCTGTGTTGTGCAGGTGGTTGGACTGAACAATATGCAAGGTCCCCCCCAACGCTATAATTCTTTGCATCATGTATGCCTCTCAGGAAAGGCAAGCTATCAAGGTTATTAATTAATTAACCTCCTGCATAGCTGTATAAATTTTCTTTGCACTAGCCTTTCCTACAGGATTTAAAAGCCAAGATGGTATTTGCTCTTTTGGTTAAAGATATGTTAGAAGCACATACAAGTTCATGTCACAAGTCATTCAGAAAATGGCTCTCCAAAATTTATATTGGGCATATTGGGACCCAGCTTTTTGAGTTCTTGATGGATACAGTAAAAGGAAACCATATTGCAATGATCCAATCCTGCTTTTCGAACCCTCCCTTGATCTGTATTTCATGCTCTACCCACCACTTCAGTTCTGCATGGCTTTTCTGTTTGTCACCAATGAAAAGAGACAATGAGATCAACATACTACAGCCATTACCTCTTTGGTTTGTCATTCCACTCAGCACCCAAAGTACATCTCAGACAAAAGTTCCTTGACCTCTGGACAAAGAAGCCACATAGGTATCAATAGACTCCTTTTACCAACATACCTGGGACAACCCAAGGTTGATTCTAGAAAGCTTAAAACAGGACAAGTGCCAGCACTGGGCAATTTTTATAGCTGCTTCCTTGACCTGCATGGGCTGCTAAACTTTGTTGCTAAATTAAATAACAGACTGAAAAGGAAGTCAAAATGGTCTAGCGATACTCGTCTCACAATTCAAAATGTGCCTGAGAAAGTGTGGTGTATGCTTTCGTGTATGCACACTAGAGTCAATATGCATCTCTCTCAACCACCAAGAAATCTAACAGGATCCTGGGGAGTGATCAGAATCCTGAAGAACCCACTTCCGGAGTAAGTGACATAAATGTAATGGTTGCATATGGTCAGCACATGGCAAAGATAGAGACAAAATGGAAGCTTGCTCTAGCCATCTATCATTTAAAAGAGAAAGGGAAGGAGAGAGACATTTCCTGAAAACCCAGACAAATGGAGTGTATGCAACTTGCATATTGCCTGTAACAAACACACAGGTGTGTGGGGCAGCCAATAATATTTATACATTTGGGTGGGCTAGTATGTTCTGGGGATGGATGTGCTAATCCTGTCAAGACCTTGAGGTTTGGGGCCTTGCTTCTCCCAAGAACATTGTGAATTCTGAACACAGGAGACAAAACTCACTCCACCAATCTCTGCAAAAAGGAAAAGAAGGGGAGGGGTACAGCCGAGAGATCAAGCTTCAAGACACCAGCTGTTGCATAATAAAAAGTGGAACCAGAAGGGAAACTCCATCCATTTAGTTCCCTTATCACACAGAGAGGTCAACCACAGACTGCATACTGAGCCTCTCCTGTTCTCAGAACTAAATTTTCTAAGATCCTCATTCAGCTTTGTTTCAGATCCCGTGGCTCTTCTTTGCCAAGGGCCTGGGCCCTGAAAGTCCAGTGTAATTAACTGTGGCTGGAAATCCATCTCCTGCCCAAGGTCCTTCCCCGCCCATGCACTCCATTTAGTGGTGTAAAACATCCATTTACAATCATGCCACAGAGGGTTTTCTTCTCTGCCTAATGTAGCCACCCAGTAGGGATCCCAGCAAACATGAAAGCGGCTGAAGGAACCCTTTAATGAAGTTAACCTGCTGGAACCTAGAGAGCGGTTGGGATGAAATGCACCTTGAAAGCCTTATATTATGCAGACACTGCTTTTTTAAAAAGAAAAGAAAAAGATCCATTGCCTCCTTTTATACTGCTGAGTTATTGAGAGAAATAATATTGGCACCTTTATATTCAGTCTCATTTAGTCTGCTTGCTGAAGTCTGAAAGCTTTTTCTTCTTATTATTATTATTATTATGAAGTCTGGAGGGGAGGCTTTTTCCCTCTCTTTTCTGAAAGATTTAAACCTTCTCAGTTCAGCAGTGTTTAATTCCCCTTCCTCTAATAAGATTGTTTAGTTCAACATGATGAATTTGTTTTTTTCCTCCCTAGTTGATCATTTGTTTTCACTTCACAGCTCTTATCTTTTTCTCTCCCATCTATTCCTTGTATAGATTTTCCCGCTGCCCCTTTCTACCTTTGTTCCTCTGCTTGCCTTGTTTCTCTCCTCTTTGATAGCGCCTTCCTTTCACCCATCACTTCTTTCCCCGCGCTCTTTATTTCCCCACCGCATTCTTCCGCTCGTGCGCTTTTCTGGTCACAGCTGCCCCCTGATGGTTTCCAGGCACATTACAGCTTCAAAGTCACGGGGAGGGTGACCCGGAGTGAAAGCTGTGCCTTCCCTGGATTTATATGGTTCTTGATCGCTCCGCAGAAGAGGCAGGGCAGCACTGCGCTCAGCTATACTTTAAAAGAAAACACTGTCTTCATTCTTCCTCATGTAAGCTCTGCTTCAAAGAAGGAAAACACACTCGGCCTGGACTGAATTGCTCAGGAATATCCAAACTTCTCCAAGTCAGTCCTGACTAGTGCAGGCTTCTCCAACCTGATGTCTTCTAGGTGTTTTGGACTTCAACTCCCATCAGTCCCAGCCAGCATGGCCAAAGGTTAGGAATACTGGGAGTTGTAGTCTAAAATATCTGGGGGGGGGGCTAGGGTGGGAATTAATATATGAAATAGTTGTCCAAGTTCCCACTCATCTGTGAAGGTTTTCACTGTCACTCAGCCTGACCTCAAAACAGTGGCTATAAATGCCACTCTGGGTTTTGTAGAAGAAGGGCAAGACATAAATGTAACCTGTACGCAAATCTTACGTGCTTGGCACTGACGTGGCATGGGGTTAGGAGAAGACCCTGGATTGATTCCCTAATCATCAGGTGGCCTCAGGCAAACCTTCTGCAATACGGGGATAATTGTTTGGGCCAGCGTTACAGGGTTCCTGTAGGATTCCAACTAGACAGTAAATGTGAAGCATTTTGAGCAGTTAGATATATGAAAACTAGGAATAATGGTTCATTATGTCATAAGGAAGTTGGTTAAAGATCAAGATACAGATCTTAGGATCTATGATGTTATTTCATTCCTGTTAGATATAGCATAAAATAGGGTATCTGTGATGAACCAAAACTTCCCATGAACCATAATATCCCATCTGCATACTGACAAAACAATATGAAATGGTCTTTTGCATACCTATTTTGCAAAGAATCTAACAAGGGCAATGGAATGCATTTCTCTGCAAATGCATTACCATGCAAAGGAAAAATATTCTGATTGGCCCGTCCCTTTGTAGAGATGTTTGAGCGACATCTCTGCAAACTGTGTAGGATGCCGGCTAGAAAGTGACAGAGGATCTTAGTTTGACTCAGTCTGGAGCCTCTTGGGTACCAAAAGGTTGTCTTCCTTCTAGCTTTCTCCTAGTTTCTCCCTCTTTCCTAACTCAGAGCTACTGATTATACAGGAACAAGAGCTTCCCAGCCGAGAAGCCAACTAAACTAATACCAGGTTGCAAGTTTAGGGGGGACAGTAATTCAGAAGACCTCCATTCAACAACTGTATCTTCAAGCGTGCATTTCCCAAAGTGTTGAGGCCTGACCCTAAGTAGGAATTTCTTGGCATGATCTGTCACTACAGCTTTGATACAGAGTATTATTTGTTTCTTTAATTTCATTTATTATATTGAGAGCTTGCCTTTTTTCCTTCCTGGAGTCCAAGGTAACTCACAGAATCTTCTCCCTCTCCATTTTATCCTTACCACAAACATGTGAGGTGGGTGAGGCTGAGAATCAGTGACTGGTCCAAAATCACCCAGTACGGACTAGAAGCCCATGCTGCCACGTCCCAGTCCGGCACTCTTGTCCCAGCGGAGACATGGTTGCCAAGGGGAAAGAGTTTCACTGCCGCATTCCCGTGACAGGCGCTCCCATTCCCTCCTGGCCACACTCGCTGGGGCACTGCGCACTCTGCAGGGTCTTGTGCGAGGGTGGTGGGAATGGCAGTTTGTTGCCAAAACTCACAGGGGAGCTGCTACGGAGTGTTAAATGGGACAAATCTAGCTGCTTTTCAAAGTAAATTGGCCTCTTTGAGAACTCTGGAGCATCAGGGAAGCATGCAAAGCGTAGCACTGCAGCTGTCAGTTTCAAATTCAGCACCAGGAGCAGCATGTGGGGCAGAAGAAGAGTTGTGCCTACCCTTGGTGTATGTGCTAGTTGCCACTTTGACATAGTTATTTCTTCTTCTCGCCTGCCCTCTGCCCTGCCTTCCCCGCAAGGAGCTTCAGGCACGTTTTCCTGCCCCTCATCTTATTTTTGCAACCATCTTGCCAGGCCGGTCAGAGGCAGCAAATAGCCCAAGGCCGTTCAGTAAGCTTCCTGGCTGAGCAAGAATTTGTCCCTGGATCTCCCTAGTCCTAGTCCTAGTCCAGCACCCCAATCATTACACCACACTACACCAGGTTGTTGTGCAAATTGCAAAGGTTATGTCTTCTACAGGATCAGCTTCAGGTGGTGCTAGAGGCAGGCAAGCTTCTCCAAGTCCAATTGACTGCACAGATTAGATGAAGAGGTTGTCTGCTAGGCAGTTAAAATTTATTTGTGCTTAAACAGGCCAGTTAAAAATGAACAAGGCCGCCACACCTCAGTGTGTTTCCAGTGATTGGGTGTACTGGGGCCAGATGCTGATCTGCACCCCGCTTGCAGCCTGGGGTGGCCATTCTTAGGGATGCCCAAGGCCTAAGTGCGATTTGAGCATTCTCTGGCTCTTTCTCTTGCCCCTGCAGTGAGGGAAAGCCTCCGTCTGGATCCTGCCTTAGTCAGGAGGGGAAGAGGATGAAGGGGAGCATCATCAAGACTCCAGGCTGTGTCATGGACTCCCCCAGTCCATTCCCCAGGCTAGTAATTTAGGGAATTTGGTGGCCAGATGTCCTCATTTATACAGACAGTCCTCTGCTTGAAGACAGCCATGGGGCCACCTTCTGTTTGAAGGCACTGTCTGTTCAAAGGGCTGCCTGGCTTCCCTGTCAAGGATAAGCAACTATCAGGGCCAGTGCAGACAGTTTGCATCTGGGCAGTGGACTGAAAGGGCAGGCCCAGAGATCACCTGGCCAGGGGCTTCTGCAGCATGGCGGGACGTACAGTATTTCTGTTGAAATTACAGCCGACGTTTCTCCCTCTATATATCAGCGTATGACAATATTATGCAAATCATTCCCTTTCTTTTGGTGCCAGTTCTTCCTCTTCTTTTCTGGCAGTTCAAGTTGTCCTTCAAGTTATACAGAGCTCTTCATTAGAAAGTTTCTGCTCTCTGTGCAGTCCACGACCAGCCCAAAGCAAGCCATGCTTGTTTTGCGCTAAGTTTGCGGGTGAGCTGTTTACTGGCGTCTCTGCTCAGGCTGCCCTGAAACACAAATACATGATGCAGGTGGGTGGGCAGCTAACGTGTTCCGACCTTATCAGTCTTTTTTTCTTTTTTTTGGTCGTTTATACATATCTGCTTCAGCGCTCCTGTGCTGCCAGAATCTCCCTCGAAAGGCATTGCTTTGCATGTCGTGCTACGATCTGTATGTGTTTAGCGAAGGAACTCAGCATTCTGGATCTTATTTCATAAGCTGAGATGGCTGCTGCTTTGCTCACATAATGGGCTCAAGGTTAGATGATGACTTGAAACCCATAATTTTGCCATTGGCTTATTGCCTTGTGCTCTCACCACGGCATTGTTATTGGTTTCTTGCCAGAGGGAGACGTTTTGCTCGGTGCATTTTTGTGGCCAAACGAATCTGTGCTTGGCTTTCCGTGGAGCTAATTCCAGCCCCGCCATTGTGCTTGCTCCTCTGGGAAGGTGCCCGGGGTCTAGATGGAAGCAACATGTTGCAACGTAACAGCAGTGAAGACAGCCTGCTTTATCTGTGCCCGCTGGCTTTAGAAACACAAGGTATTCCTGGTTTTTTGTAGGCAGCAACTTGGCCTGAACTTATTTTGCATGTTTACTGCACAGCTCACATGTTGCTCAAAACCTCACAGCAAAAGCTTAAGATACAAATACAAAATATTAATACAAGCAGCTTGGATGGATGGGTGGGGAGAGCTCTGACCCTTCTCTCCTCCTATCCCACAAGTTGCAGTGCCTGGCCCTATACCTCCTGCCCAACTATTTTTGCTTCCTTGGACATTCCCCCCCTTTTTGCTCCTTTTTGGACAGGAAATGTCACCTCCCAGAGAGGTTCTCACAGAAGCATGTCCCACAGTGCATCACCCAGGCCCCCCTGCTTCGGGCTGCCTCCACTGTTTCCCCAGGGGAGTAAGTGGGGAAAAGAGCTGTAGGACTACAGCCCCACCACTGTCAGGAGGCTCTAGGGCCAGCTCTCTCCAGACCAGTGCCTTCCAGATGTGCTGAGCTACATTTCCTGACATCCCCAGGCATCAGCCTCCATTTCCCAGGCCTTCCATCCCAGCAGCGTCGCAATCAGCGCAGCTGCGGCTGCATGGACTGAGCGAGGGAAGGAGGGCCACGGCCATCTTCTTTGTCCTGTGCAAGGCCGTGCACGCTCACGCAGTTCCAAGCCGCTTCCGTTGCTTGGTCACCTGAGAGTTTTTAGGCTCTTTACAGCCAGTTCTGCAGATGCAGCTTTCTCTGTTCTTCAGGTGAGGTCAATGGGGTGGCATCGTTCAGGAAGAATTCTGTCGCAGTGCCACTGCCAAGAAAGAGGGCGGCCGCTTTTTAAGAGAGGAAAGGTGAGATACTGGAAGAGGAAGACCTTTCCATGGAGACAAGAACAGAACATGATGGGGGAAATGCATTCCGTACGTGAGGACATGCTGGGCCCCCTCTCCAGTGAGAGGAAATTCCATCCTGGGCAAACTCCAGCCAGCACTTCATCTGTGAAACTCTTCCAACCAAATTTAATGCAGATGGTGAAGTAAACAAACTATTAAAGAGCAATTAAATTACATATTGTCCTATTTTCCAAGAGGTTTTATGGATGTTTCTGATATACTGAGATGGGCTGGGGGTGGGGGCAGACTGGCAGTTCCAGTAGTGTGTTGAGAACATTTGCTGAGTCTTTAAATTCCAGTGAAAAGAACATGAATCGCCTGGTCTTCTCTTCTCTTGGTAGAGGGCAGTGAAAAAGCAGGCTCCAGATCCAGTAAGGTGCCCTGAAGCAGTCGTCTTCATAGCTGGACTGCATCTGTCTCCGTGTTGATTCCAAGCAAAGCAGGTGTGCTTGGACACTGGCAAAGAAGCCAGCTTTGAACCGCTCAGGAAGGCACGGGAGGCTCGCCTAACGCAGTGCTCTCGTCCATCCTAGAGGAGACGGTGTCTACAGCCATGGCTGCCCTCCTTCTGCAAGTCCTCTTGCAAGCAATCTCATGTGGGAGATAATCTCTGGCACAGAAATTAGATTCCAGAGAATCTCAGTCTTCATGCTTTAAAGGCAACTCCATCCTTCCCATCGCTGTGGGGAGAGAGATTTGGGGGGGAAATGCTGGCAGTTGTCTGTTGTGGGGAGGAGCTGAGCATCTGCACTGCTACTCTTCTCCAGTTCCCACTTGATGGCCTCTGCTAATCTGTTCCTCCCCATACGCCATGACTTGTTTTTCTACCATGACTACTGTATAGCTCCTGTCAACGCCTCACTACTTGCCAGAAATCCTGCAAATTCTACATTCCTTCTCTCCCCTCACACACAAACTGAATGTGCTCAATGCGCAAAAAGAGAAAAGTTGGTCTAACGGTTCACCAGTGCTCCTGTCGCATTTTAGTGCAGAAGTTGTAGAAGGTGAACCGGAGGAACCCATACATACTGGCTCAGCACATTCTCTGTATTCAGAAAGCCTCAGGCTTAGATCCTGGCATCTCTGCTTAAATTCTCCCCACCACATACACATTCGCACACATGCATGCACACACCATCAAACATACAGCAGATCTCCGCTTAGGAGCCACTCGGTCAGGTAGACTGACTTGGCACATGGCTGCTTCATCTTAACAGCTCTTAAAGTTTCGGCCAGGGAGGGCAATTTGTGGCTCTGCAGATGTTTTTCCTCTGCAGCTCCCAGGATCCTGTGCTGGCTTGGGCTGATGGAAGTTGTAGGCCAAATGCCTGGAGGACCACCCCTGGCTGAAGGGAAGAAATGGCTGCACTGCAGCTCCTTGGGTCCATTTGTTCGGTGGTTGCTGTGCACGGCAAGCCAGTCTTGCGCGACAGCATCCCCCAACTCAGCATGCTCTTGGATGGAACGTGCTGAATATATGCAGCGTATAGGAGAAGGCTGGTATGCAGGCACTTATCCCATGGGATTTGTTTCTGTCCAGCCACAGCGGCATGGGAGATGAGACTGTTTGAGATATGATGGGAAACCTTCTTCTGCCAAGGGCTGCATTTCCTCAGGGAACCCTTCCTGGCAGCAAGCAAGGCCAAAGCCAGTGGTTGAGGAACAGGGTGAAATGGGGTTGGGTCTCTTATTCTGCCACCCCTTCCTCCCCTTTCTTTCTGATATCCCCTTTGCTCTTCCCCCTCCCTTTCTGCCCAGTGGCTGTTGGGGAGGGATAGATGCTAGAGGTCCAAGGAGCCAGTGTGCCCTACTTTATTGAGGACAGTCTTGCTTCTGAGGGGACCGTTCTCTGGCTGGAGGGCTGTCCCCTCAGCAGGAGGAGAGCAGGGCCCAGATGCTGCCCATCAACAGCAAGTGGATGGAGACTGAGTGGACACACACATCCTGCGAGGTCACAGTCGTCCAAACTCTGGCTAGATGGGCTGCATTTCTATTTCAGTTATAGTAATTATGTCTAAGTTCGTACCCTGTCTATATATAAATATGCACATTTAATGCAAATTATATGTCCTCTTTTATCCTTTCTTCTGGAGATGCATGTGGCTACCCTAAGAGGTCTGAACTGATTGCTTGCCAATTAAGCCTGCAGGTTGCCTGCACGTTCCATCATTTTTGAGGAAAACTACCAACTGGGAGAGCAAAATGGACATCAGCTTACAACTTTCTGACTATTGGTTTCTGATTTCTAATAAGGCTGTTGCCCAGCTGGCAAACTCATCATAATTCTCTAGATGAATTTTATATGTGACTTTCTATGCACGTAATGTTAGGGTAATGAAGTTCCCATTCTAGTTCATTGGTGTTTATTTTCCCATCCTACTGAAAATACTTTGAGGTCATGCCACAATGATCCAGATTCATCCCTTTCTTATTTCGATGTTTCCCTCAGCACCATCACAAGAAACATGCCATGGTAGCCCAGTAGCAGTTTGGAGGGATGTGCACAGGCAATTGTGTTGTTTCCCAGACCTATTTATATACTAACAAAATAAACATGCTTGACTTGTTTGCTAGTAGTCTAGCCAAAAGCTAGCCATCTAAAAGTCACAGATTTTCATGCTGAACATTCTGTGAATGAAGTACCTGATTATGCATCCATTGTCATCAATGAGAATCTCTTGATGAACTGTTATAGATGGCAGATGAGACAGATCAAAACTGAAGTATCTATAAGAATCACAGAGGAAACAGCAAGCAGTCAAGTTAAAAAGTATAATTATCTCACAAAAGGACCCAAGGAATCCCTTGGCTTCAATAGATGAAACATAGATGTGAGAGACAGAAAGAGACTCTCGGTATTTGTGTCTATGATGGATCATAGCAATATACAGATTTTATTAGTATGAATCAATCAACAAAACTTACAACCTTTGTTCATCAATCCAAACATGTGCCACTAACTTCACTCTAGCACAATGCGTTTATTTTACTGGTAAAATAACTTGTTGCCTTCTCAAAAAGCGCAGTCGTGCAACGGAAAAATGGGTGGTGGGTTTTGTTCAAGTCTCTGTGTCCTGGTGCATTGCACTAGGTTGCATACAAGGCCTCAGGGCCAAAATAGACTAAGCAATCAGAAAGTCCATCTTTAGATCATCAGACCTCCTAGGCATTTTGATCTCAAACTCCTTGCCAGCTATAGCCAAAACATGTGAAACTACTAAGGTACACTGTTTCTGTTTTGCTTTGGCTTTTGTTTCAATTAGTGGGCAACTAATTGAAGATAGAGTTATTTCTGGTGTTCAGGACAAGAACCAATTAGACATCTAGTTCTATGAAATATGCTCTGTGACAGACTTTGGAAAGTTACAAGAAGTTTCAGATTTTTAAAAAAAGTAAGCAGGTACAGTTTCTCATAAAGACAAAAATAAACATCATCAGGTAGTTTACAGACATGCTTATTATGAATAACTTTACCAAAATTTTGTCCAAACCATTGCAAAACATTTTTGTGCAAGTGCTGAAGAGACAATACTGATTATGACTAAATGAAATTCCAAAAACAATGAAGGTGGGTACTATGACCAGACTACCAGTTTTATCGTCTACCATTTTCAAATGTTACATGGGGCAGAGGCTGGGAGACTAGTGGGCTGTTTACAGCAAATAAGTCCATAGCTGTGCCAGCATTTGAAGTGGAGCCTTCTCCGCTCACCCATTTAGCTACTAAACTATACTAGCCAGTGTACCTGGAAGTACGCAGGAAGCCACTTCGAAATGAGTCGGGCCTTTGGCACTTAGTATGGCCAACATCAAATAGTTGCGGTCCTCCAGATTTTCAGGCAGGAGTATGCTTTTCCTAAGCCTCCTGGGAGAAGCAGAGAATTGAACCTGGGCCTCTTACAGGCAGTTTGTGCTGTACCGCGGAGCTGGGGCCCTTCCACACACGGCACCTCTGCAAAAGTGCCGAGTTAGCCTGTCCCATGATACGGGTGTTAGATCTGCCTCCAGCGTTCCCAGATGGAATCCCCTCAAGTGCAAACTGGGAAGGAGGAAATGGCTGAAATTAGAACCTGTTGCAAAACAAAAGCCCAGTAAGGGCTGTGTGGAATTTGAGGAGAGCATTTCATAAAGCTGTCAGGAGTGGGAGAACTGAAGGAAACTGGCTGGATATCTTGACCAGAAGTGGGCAACTTGTGACCCTATGAACATTTTGGCCTACAACTCCCATCATTCCTCACAATCAATTCTATTGTTGGGACTGATGGGTGTTGTAGGCCAAACTTTTGGATGGCTACAAGCTGCCCACCCCAGTCTAGGCTGCTGTAGGCTAGAGGGAGAAGAGCCATGCTTACAAATGTCTGATGGTCATTTAAGGCTGCTCTTTCCAGATGACAGTTATGATGAGGAAATACCATAGATCTGAGCTTCAAGCACTGGAGGAAGGCATTACTGTGGGATTCAGAATGACTCTCTTTTCCCAGACTAGTGCCTCCTCCTAAAACAGGGACAGTGCATATGTTTTGAAGATGCTCTCGGGGTGACAGGTGGGTGGGGGACAGAATACACCAGGGTCTGAAAGGGAAGCCAAAGACAAATAAGATAGCAGCCAACATCCACCAAACACCAGCATACGGTAGGGTAAAGCCCTTCTTGGCAGTGCCTAAGCCTTAGAAGAGATGTTCAACACTACACAATTGACGAAAACTGCACAGAAACTGGGAAACCGATGAATGACCAGGGGAAGAAGTTGGTGTTGGAGAAAGGGGTATTGACATCTCAAGAACCCCAGAAAGCCAGAGTGGGGCTTGTTTGGGCTCATAGCCTTCAGGCTCTTCTTCCCTATTCTAACACCCTGGTGTGCTTTCTGCCTTCATTGCTTTAAGGGCATATGATGCTTACCAGGGTGGGAAATCTTGGTCCATCAGCAATGGTTAGATTCCACCTTCCACCAGCCCCAGCCAATGACTAAGGTTAATAGGAGCGCTAGTCCAGAAACATGGAGGGGGGGGGGCAAGTTTCCCACCCCTGAGCTATACATCCTTTCCCTAAATATCTAAAGCACTTCACACAAATTCTTCTCTTTCTGGGTTTTCTGGTTTACGTGAGATAGGAAAAAGTGGGGGAAAGAAGCATCTGGCAAAGAATCGGATCAGAGTGGCAGTGCAGGTAGGATGAGATGATTGCTGACAAAAAATAAGACCTTATCCAGAAAGACAATGCCCAGTGCAAACAGAATTGAATGGAAAGGAAAAATAAAAGCTCAGCACAGAAATATAAACACACCATTTCTTTTTTGTCTTTCAGAAGTGACTGGGTAGACATATGTGTGTATATGTTTATTTGGAGCTGTCCTACCAAAGCTTGTGATGGTTCTGGCCATCAGACCTGTGCTTGGGGACCAGTTCAGATGTCCTGTTTCTGTTAGCCACACTGAGCATTTGCTACTTGATTTATTGCGGCTGATTTTCACAGCTTTGCTGCATGGTGGTGTGTTGTTGCTTGGCGTCTATGAGTCCCATCTTGGTATCCAGAGCTGATGCTGGAGTACTTTCAGACCTGGGCTTCTGTGTAACACTGTGACACACTATACGTACTTGGTGGGTGTAACCCAGTGGCAGGCAACCTTTTCAGGACCATGGGCACATTTGGCCTAGGCCACGACCACAGTGGTCATTTTGGGTGGGGAGATACCTTCTCCTCTTGCCCCCTTCCCCTGATTTCCCCTGTTCTCACCTTGCCCGGCTCCATCCCTCCTTGCTCAGAGTTCTACTCCCTCCACACCCGCCTACTGCTGCATGCTGCTCTTCCAGGAGCCTGCTTCCCTCCACCTCCCGGGCTCGCCCGCCGCTTCTCCGGTGCCTCGGAGCCCACTGGCTCCACTGCTTCTCTTGCAAACCCACCCACCAACAGCTGCCACCACGTTTGCAGCACAGGGGAACAAGGAAGCCGTGCCACAGCAGACCAACCCTCACTTCCAGGAGTAAGCGGCAAGTGAGTGGTGGGGGGAGGAAGGGGTGGGGGAAGCGGCTTGCCTGGCCTCCAACCCTTTTGGGACACTTGCCACTGCATCACCATTAAAGTAGGGGAGAATGGCCCCTCATTTTCTTGTTTCCCTCCATTCCCTTTAGATGTATAGTATAACTTTACAGCATTCCAGAGAGACCTTGGTTTGGCAGAGGCATCTGCCAAATCAAGGTTTTGCCCCAGCACCTGTTCAAGAACTGTTTATAGGCAGTATACAACAGTAAATCAATGACTGTCCTTATGACAATAATAAACAAGAACATTGTTGTAATGATGTGGATCATTAGCATTAAATGCTGCTAGGTTTGCTTTTATCTGGAAGGGCAAAGCACTGATGTGAGTTATTGAAGATGATCCCACACTATAACTGAGGTCATTTGGTCTGAGATGCTCCTCATCGCTCCACCTGCGATGCCTGCTGAGCATTTTTATGCTTCACACCTGGCAAGGCACTCCTTAACAGGTACACACTGCAGCCTCACATTAGCTGTGCTTCCTCAGAAGTGAATCCCATTGTATTCCTTGGAGCTTGGTATGTAAGGCGCAGGATTGCACCCTGACTCCCAATTCAGATTTCCTTGTAAATAAGAGGTTGCTTGAATCCTGCACACCAGCCGGACTCACAAGCATAACACTGCAATTTCACTGAGTCGCCCACTCAGCTCCTTTCAGAAAGTGGCTTCAGCAGTGTCAAAGCTCAGCCCATGCTCACACTAACTGCTCGCATGACTGTTCAGCAAATATGCAGCCCCCGTGGAAAGCACATGTGCCACGGGGTTTGACCCAGATTTAAGAGGGATCCAGTGTGCAGGTGGGACTGGACTTCTCCATCCCCTCCTCCACATGGCAATCCATCCTTCAGATGCCATACAGGAGGTGGGGAGGCCCTAACGAATGGGGTGCGCTGCAAAATGTGTGGGGTAGGGGGATCCTCCCCAGTAGGGTAGAAGGACTTTCCACAAGCAGGACCTTTCCTCCTGGAGAAAGGACAGCTGGGATCCAACCGTTCCTTGTGCGAACCGCTCTTGCCGCCACCACTGCCATGGCAACCATGTGTGCGGCATGTGGAGTCTGTGCACACGGCTGCTGGCATGGTCTGTGGAAGCTGCAAAAGCCGCTCTTAAGGATACACCTGGTGGCTCACGTGTCAGACACGGTCAGAGATGGCTTTTGGGGTTTGGCAGTGTGTGCGCAGGGGTGTCATGCTGGTCCTTCTCGGGTGGTGTCAGGAAGGGGTGTGGAGCATGGGGGGCAAAGAAGGGGGGCACAGCCAAGAGCCACCCCCCTCTGGTTAGCATCCTGCTACTTCTGGTTTGTGCTCCTTGCACATCTATGCTTGTAGGGCTGGGTGGAGAATGAACAGAGACTAGGTACAGTCATTTCTTTTATTCAGCCTTTGGTGTAAAGAATAGACAAATCTCCCTGTTCCACAAACAGTATCATCCCGAACAGTTCTGTGTAACTGGAAAGCTGGTGTTCTTGCTCCCCTAAGAATATGGGTCCATTAAGCAGTCATCTGTTCCATTTGCTGATCTAGTCAACAATTGTCGACACCAATCTCCTGATAGGGCCGAAACTTTACATGCTTGGCCTTATCGCAAAGGTAAATTTATTGTGCTGCTGGCAGGTTTTAAGTAAAAACCATTCGATGTTGTTACAGCAAACAGTGTGTCTCCTGCCAGCCTTTTAAGTGTTATTTGTGTCTTCCTCTTTGTGTGGACTGTGCTTGGAGCTCAGGACTTAATTTTACACGTGGGGGGAAGCCTGCTAAGCCCTGAAGCTATTTCCCCCTGCCCCTTTTCTACTGCCAGGCCCCAGAATGTAAGAGGGGGGTGTCTCTGTGTGCATGTCTGTGTATGTGCGCCTAACCCGCCTTTTTCCTTCAAAGAATCCACAGCGGCTTACATAATTTTCCTGCTCTTCCTCTCTACCTTACTCTCACAATAACCCTGTGAGGTAGGCCAAGGACTGGCCCAAGTTACCCAGTGAGAGTCATTGTCTAACCCTGACTAGAGGCTGCATATCTGGCGTGCTGGTCTAACCCTCCAAGCACTGCAAAACGCTGGTTCTGTAACGTAAAAATGTACGCAATGGATGGCATGTGCGCATACCGGTGAATACACAGACACCCCCCCCCCCCGGTGCAGCCACGATTCGCAGTGCAAGACGGCGTTTTACGGGGCGGGCAGCGAGGCGTCTGCCGTGGACTTGTTGCTTTCGCCAAGGGCGAGGCGTGGGTTGCAGTCGGGGAGGCAGGAGTTAGTCCGGGAACAGTTTCCGCAGGATTCGCTCTGATCTTGCCAGGGAGCCACGAACGGCTTTGCTGTTGCTCCGGCTCCCTCCTCTTCTTTGGGCGGCATCCCAGCTGAGGGCTGCGAGCGGAGAGCTGCCGCTGCCCCTCTCCCTCCTCGCCTCGCCCTTCCCTTCCCTTCCCTTCCCTTCCCTTCCTTTCCCTTCTTTCACCCTCTCGCTTGCTCCGCTCTCTCGCTCGGTGTGTTTTGTTTAAATGAGAAACATAGAAGGGGCGGGCCCTGGGCGAGCGTGTAATCGGATAGCTCTGCCTTTCTGTCTGACATCCACATGCTGCTCTGCCTGAAAAGGCTGCGAGGAAGCCGAGAGGGAGCCAAAGAAAGGGAAGAAGCCACCGAGACCGCGTCGCGCTGCTCCTGCCGCCGCCGCCGCCGCCGCCGGCCGCACATCTTCCAAGAGCAGCGTCAGGCAAGGCGAGGAAGAGGGTGGCGCGGCGCGGTGCAGCGCAAAACTCACGCAGCAGCCGCAGCAGCCCGCAGATCGCGCCGCTTAAGAGGCAAACGCGGCGGCGGCGGCGGCGGCGGCAGTCCAGCCGCACTTCAGTGCTCATCCCGAAAACGCCTCTAGCGTGAAACTGACCGCCGGCGGCGGCCCCCCTTGGTGCAAACGGACAGGGGCGCGGGCGCGGGGGGACTAAGCCCGACTCCCTCCGCGGGCTCGGAAATTAACACTCGGCGGCGAGAGGGGGAGACGCCGCGATCTGGCTCGGGGCTGCCGGCGTGGCGTCCTCGTGCGTGCATCTCTCCGCGGCTCTGGCAGGAGGCGACACCTTTCGTCCGGCGGCCCTGCGAGGAGGAGAGCGCGGGCAGCGATGCCGCGCTGAACCGTGGCGCTCTCCCGTGCCCCGCTCCGTAGACGCGCGCGTGTGTCCGCGCGCGTGCATTTCACACACGGCGGTGTGTCATTCGGAGCGTGCGTCTCAATAAGCCGCTGCCCGCAGCGCCTCCTCCTTTCCTGAATTCAAGGAGTTCCCTCCGGCTTGCTGAGCCTGCTCGGGAGTGGGATTGTATCGAGAGCGGAGAAGAGGGAGCCCCGCAGCGGAGTGGGGACGCCGGCGAAGGAGATTTTGCGGCGGAGGCAGCGTCACCCCGGAGCCAGGGGGAGAGGGAGAGCGAGGACCTCGCAGTCGCAGGGCGCCCCGTTCCGACTCGGCGCCGCTTGGGAGGAATCGCCCTTCTGCCGCCGAGTATTCCCCCAAAATGGATACAGTTCCTCTCCTCTGGGGATTTCTGCTTCTCTGCTTAGCCGGCTCTGGGGCCATGGGGCAAGCAGCAGGTAAGACCAAACAACTCCCCTATCCCCCTTTTTCTTTCTTTTGCGCGGGGGGAATACCTATTGCCTATAAAGCTCGCAGGGGTGGGGGAAACGACTATTCCTCCTAAGGTCAGATTCCCCGGCGGATCTGCATGTATCCATGAGGATAACTCCCGATTCCCCACACGGAACTTTCACCCCCCGCGCGCCCATCAAATACACTTGAGTTGGTTGCCGTGTGGATGGGCGGCACTCTGTGCAATAGAGTGGAAGATCCGAGGGGTTGTTCCGGGGGGGGGGAGTTAACTGTTGTGTTCGGATGTCACATATGGAATAAATCAAGGGTTTAAAAATACTACAAAGTCCCGACGCCTTACACTTCTGCGGAGGCGGAGGAGAGATTGTTGTTGGGGTTTCCCCTCCCACACACCACCCTAAATGCTGAGTAGAATTCCCCACAGGAAGATCTTCCCCACAGGAAGATCGAACAAATCATAGATAGATTTAAAATACGTTTTCGAGGATCCGCATGTTTTACAAAAGGGACCGTTCAGCGTGTGTAGCGCAGATCACCCGAGTGGCGAGTCAAGACTGCATCTCTTCTGCCTAGCAAGTCTGTAACGGACAAAATAGTTGAAGGGGCAGAAGAAGCAAGGACTCCTTCAGCCCCAGCCCCGAAAGCTGGCCTGTTTCGCGGGGAGAGGGGAAGGGAGAAGACCCTCTGGAAACCTTCCCCAACCGGGTGCCCTCCAGATGTATGGAACTATAATTCCCATGGCTAGTCGGGGATGCTGGGAGTTGTAGTGGAGGGCACATTGGAGGGCATAAGGCTGGGGAACGGTGGCCTGCTAAGTTGGCAGTATTAGCAGAACGCCCCCCCCCCCAGCAGCGCAGTAGGATCACCTCCGTGAGATGGACAACCTTGCGAAGTGATTGCGAAGTTTTCTTGATGGAACTTGACTTGCCAAAAACAAAAAAGCAAAAACCCGCCCGTAAGGCAGACAGAAAGCGAGGCGGAAGACTTACGGCCGGCGAGGCGAGTCGAACTGTGCCGGGATAGGCGAAATGCCGCGTCCCCCTTTCCCATTCCAAACCGCGGTGAACTGTTACCAAAAAAGTAAAGCCGCCTGCTTGTTAAGAAACAAACCGAAGCCTCCCCCTTGTTACTGAAAGAAAAAGAGACCTAATCCCCGCTTTCTAGCGAAGAGGGCGCACTAAACCCATCCGCCCTAATTACTTGATCTGAGATCTGACACTCATTTCCTCCGAATTAGCCACCGAGCAGGCAGTGAAAACTCAGATAAGGAAGATCAGAAACAAAACAGGATTTAGAGAGCAGAGGGGGAGGAGGAAGGCTGAGAAAGCACCAGCCTCGCAGAAGGGGGCACGGGGTAATTTTGAAGTGAAAGTTGGAGAGGGGAGCGCGGCCCGCTTACAGTTCAAGGCGAGTACGGGCCATTTCCAGCGGCGCTAATCTAAGCGTACTGATTTAGTTCGAAAGGGCTACTCTCTAGTAAGGGTGTTAGGGTTGCAGCCGCGTATTCCTGTGCCCACCCAGTTCAGTGCTCCTTGCACCCCCCTGAAATGGGCGCAAGATCGCAAGGTGAACCTCACCCGGCATCTTCGCAACCAGCTTGCCAGACTGTAACGTGCTTTTGCAGAGCAGGAAACCATTTTGCTGATGAGGAAACCAGGGTGTATCTTGAGCCAGGGGTCGCGAGACCTCCGCTCCGGAGCCCGTTTTTTCACTGCTGAGTCAATAAATAAATAAATAAACCTGGCCACAGAAGATGATAGACCGAAACCGCGGCTCTGAGCATAAGCAGAGTGTCTTTGCTGCATCACAGCCATGCATTCGGCTAGATGGTGCAGGTTTAGCGACAGAGCCTGGGGAGCTGCCAGGGAGGGCCCGGCAGCTTTCCTCTGAGGACAGAACGCTTGGAAGAAGCCGAAGGATCGGCGACCGTTGAACCCATGGCGCAAGAGGCGGGGAGGACAGAGCCAAACGCGCATCCGGGCAGACTTGGCACCCTCAGGATTTTTGTCCGTCTGGCCCAAGAAAGCACTTCTGTTATTTAAGGGCGGCGGCACCCAGTTGTAAAAAGAGCCGTTTTACTGGTGGAAAGGGCGGACACCCTGTTTTTAATCCAAGCTTCCATCATTTCCCCACCACTCCTCTTCTAAAAAAATAAAAGGATCGCATTTCTTGCCGTTGGTTGCTGGTGCTTGCAAGCAGCGCCGCAGCAAAGCCAGCCAGGCAGCCAGCCCTGCGCGAGCGCCGTGGCTGAAGGCCCGCGCGCGTGTGCGTGTGCATGTGCGTGCGAGCAAGCGCGCGGGCGCTGGGGGCCCAGACATTCCCGGTCTCTCCCCGCGGCGGTGCTTCCTGGCCAGGGTGCAGCGCGTGCTGCGCGCCGCCAAGGGACGGGCTCCTTTTTGGCAACGCCGAGGCTTGCGGCAGTGCCCGCCTCTCCCGCTAGGCTGCCGCGTGGAAGCCGATGCATCAAGTCCTGGCCGGAGGAGATGCCTCGCTGCGCCGCCTCCGCCTTCGGTCCGCCCCACCCCCGCGCCCGCCGCCGGTCTTCAAGCCTCCCCGAGCGTTTTGCGCACAGGCACAGCGCCTCGCTCAAATTCTCCCCGGAAGCCGCGAGCCGCCTTTCCAAAGAATGGATGCCTACCATCCCAGGCTTAACTTCGGTCTCGTTCATTTCAGTGGGTCTACTCGGAGTAGGACTAACAGTTGGCTGCACGCCTCTTCCTGTGCATAGGACATCTTCCAGACCTGGGGAATGCGCCTTGCGCAAGGCTTGCTGGCTGGCGCGTGGGCAGGGGCGTCGGGTCTGGCACGAACGGAGAAGGGCGAGAGCGCCCGGCCTGCCATGTTTTCACTAACCCCTCCCGCCTACATCTGGACGCCTACAAGCCCCTCTCCTCTCGCAGGAAAGATCTGGCGCTCCAGGGCGGGAAGGATGGGTGCTGGAAAGATTTATCAACAGAACGCAAAGGATAGGGGGACAGCTGAGAGGAAAGGATTATCAAGTCATATTAATGTAGACCAATGCAATGTTTAGTTCCACTTGCTTCCAAAACAAGGAAGAAGAAAGGGAAGTAAACTGCTTCCACACCCAGCAACAAACCAGGCACCCACAAAGGCAAAGTATGAAGGAAAGAGGTGGAGAAGATAGGTGGAAGGAAGGCACCTGGGGAGGGAAACTCTTGTTAGGTTTTTATAGCAGAGACACAACATGTCATCTTAGAGATAAAACGCAACTGAGTTCAGTGGGGCTTAGTCCCAGGAAAGTGGTTAAGACTGCGGCTAGGGTTGTATCCAGTACTAGTCCTCCTTGGAGTGGGCCCCTCAAAATCAAGTTAGACTAACACTGGGGGCAAACAGACCCTTGATGACTATTTAAGATTATCGCTGAACATGTCTCAGTGGCTGATGTGTTCAAAGAGGAATCAAGAGGCTCCCATGGAAAGAAGAGTGATTAATCGGTCCTCAGAAATAAGGGACTCTGCTATAGTTTGGCCTGGGGTAAGAGAAGAAGCAAGGTAGAGTAGAAATGGGTACGTTAGCATGCCTGCCTGACTTCCTCCCTCTAATAAGGGTCCTTAGCAGTGGTGATCACTGAGGGTTAGTTGCCCCAGGTTCTTCTCAAGCCTGCCCTGCAGGGACCAATGCTAAGTATCAGGGAAAAAAAATGCACATTTGCATGTTCTGAGTTACTCTTGCTCCAAAATCGGTGTGCATCTTTAAACGACCCAACCTCCTAAGAACACCTTTATTTGTGAAAAAAGGAATGTATGGCCAGGGGAGAGGAAGGCATTTGATTTCTGGAAGAAGCTCAGACAGAAAGATTTTGGGGGAGAAGCAGCAGGAGGTGAAGCACGTGGGTGGAAAGCCAGCCAGCCCAAGGGAATCAGATACAACTGATTTTCAGGGAGCCTATATTTCAGCAAGTGCCCATGGGCAGCAGAGCTGTGGGGCAGATGGCAGATGGGCTCCCAGAGACTTAGGGCTCCAGCCTCACTGGTCACACAATGCCTCTGCTCAGGTTTGGGATCCTGGGGGTGTCTGAAGGGTCAATCGCCTGCCCATAGGCAATTTATACAAATAGCAGCTGTAAAATAAAGGTTAGATTGCCGCTGGGGGTGCAGCTGCCCCACTACAAGGCCTGTTCTGCTGCCCAGCATGGATCCCAGAGTGGATTTTGATTCCTTGTAAGGTAGATGCCTGAAGCTGCTCCCCTTTGGTAAAAGCCCTCCTCTCTAATAGATTATTAGCCATCTCATCACCACTGTGCTGTGGAATCCCTCCAGAGGATACACTCCTCCTCCCCAGCCTCATGATTTAAGTGAAATCGGCAGGGAAATCAGAAACATGTGATTTGAAGTAATGGAGGGGAATACAGAAAAGGGAGAGGGATGGGGGAGGATGCATCTGTAGCAGAGGCAGGCCTGTCCCTCTGTTCCTGGCACTAAGTGCATTGCTGCAGAGGGCTGCTGTTTTGCGGACTGCGGTAGTAGCCCTGTGCCTACAGTTTTTTTTTTTTTTCCTTTTCTAGTGCCCAGCTTCTCATAGGCACAGGCAAAGAAAAGGGGGTCTGTTGAGCATATGGTGCTATATATGATAGAGTCACAGGTAGCGCCACTGTAATCCCTGCTCAGCTGGGAGCCCCAGAGTTTAGGTGGAAAGAACAGCTGCTTGCAGCCTCAGCAGTGTCACCTTTAGCATCGTGCCTGAGCCTCTCGGTCCTACATAATCAGCCCTGCTTATGGGAGGAAGCTGTTAAAACATGTGCAAGAGACACGTGCATGGCTAGTGCGGAACATGCTAGATTCTTTCACTTGTTCTAGATAGATTCTGTCACAGTCTTCCCTATCCTTGTGGCTTCAGGATGTACTGGATTACAACCCCAGAATCCCCCCAGCTGACGGGGGGGGGGGTTCTGGGAGTTGTTCTCTAGCACATCCCAAGGGCCCCAGTTGAGTGATGGCTGATGTTTCCCTTTAAGACTCTTGGGGCTCTAATAAAGTGGCAGTAACAGAGAAGTGGGGCATAAATGTATTTGTATGCAGTGTTTGAAAAAATAAAATGGCTGCCGCCAGATATGAAAATCACGTTTCTGGACCTTAAGAATTTTTAGGCTTGTTTGTTTGAGCTGCCTGGAGCAGGTTTGTTCTGCAAGCACCCCCACCACCACTTCCCCCTGTACCTGCTTGTGGCACACTGTGGGGAAGCTGGGCTGGGGTGGAGCCGTCCAAAAGAAAGATGCCACCTTCCTGGCTGGCAATTGGCTGAAGGAGCCTCCCGACTCTTGACAATTCCGCCGAAGCACCTCAGGTTGCTCTGCAGCTGTTGCGTTCGGAGAGCCCTCTCTTGTTGCGTGTGGGAGACACTGCTGGCAGAGCTGCAGCTGTAATGCCGCTATCCCCACTGCAGGGGAATGATGTAACTTTTTCAGGATGCAGTGGGGAATGTTCTATATTGTTACATTCCGGCTAACACTTGATGCAAACCAAATGGCATTGCTAACAGAGCCGGACAAGGTATAAATCGGATGTCTTGGAGTCTTGCCAGCCAAACTGGGTGAAGGCAAACTTTGCTTTCTGTGTTGCTTCTGGGCACAGCAGCTGAAGAGGGAGCTTGCCTGCAGCTTCTGCCTGTTGCTCATTCTCATGCCTTTCCAACTGGGAGGTGGGAGGAGGAACAGGGCTGTCCTTATTGGCGGTGAAGAACAATCTCTTTTACCACTTGGCATTGATTTGTTTGGGCTACTGAAGCAGAAACAAAACCCAGGCAATCCATAAAAATTCTATTAAGACAAAGATTACCCACCCAAACAAAATGCAAGTACACAGGTAAGACAAATAGGCCCTGAGTCCCTAAGTGGTGCCTTTAATGGGTTTCCGGTCCAGAATTGAGGCTTATTGTGGCTGCGGGGAGCCTTTTAAATGGTTGAAAGAGGAAAGGCGGACAGATCACAGTGCAGAAAAGACACGCGGTGAAAGTTCTGCAGATGCAGTTGAGCTTAGAGGCCTGACTTTCTGCAGGGGAACTTCATTGTTTTCAGTGGGACTTGGGTGTCTGGGTAAAGAGCATTTCATTACTGTGTGGGTGGGCAACATATGTGTTGCTGGTATCGTTCTTCATGGTTTGCTTGTGTGTGTGTGTGTGTGTGTTTTAAGAATTTCGAGAAACTCACCTTCCACTCATTTAGAAACAAGTATCTCGCCCTCAGAATATCAGAGCTGAAATCAGAATTTTTGGCAAACAGATGCCGAAGCCGTAGAGGCAGCTCTGTAAGTCAAAAGAAGCCCACATGCTTCTTTGCAAGCCTTTTCACAACTGCGTTTCAGACCAAGGATAGTGTAAAGAGTGTGAATACCATGTCCACCACCTGCAGTTCAGCATTGGATGTGCTTATGAAATTATGTGCCAATTGTATTCGGGACATGAAACAATGATGTGCAAATTTGCTGTAGCTCTCCCCTTCTGCCGTATTTCAGTCATGGCCTTCAGTGGTGCTGAGCAAGTTCCCAGCCCCTGCTTGAAGTGTAAATGTAAAGGATGCTTAGAAATCCAAGGAGGGAGAGATGTATTGTGGAGGAGCCCCCCCACCCCCTGTCGGAGCTGAACCATTCGTGATCTCTCGCCACCCTCAGGAGCAATTTTGGTTGTAAATGAACCGCTGCCTGTTGTTGCTTTTCCCACGTGAGGAGGAAATTGTGGCTAATGCTTCATTTCAGCTGATTGATTTCTCCTTAATACCAGCATAAAGTTAATAGAGGAGAGCAGAGCTGTGATTAAGCCATATAGCCCCAACCGCTTGACTTAGTTTGATTGAATCTCTGTTCTTTACAAATATAATCAAAGAGCCCTGAAACTTGTTTTGGACGAGCAAAGCTGTTAATGGTGAAAGGGAGGAAGAAAGGGGCATCTTCCAGACCAATCTGGCGTAATACTGTAAACTTCAACAGAGCTGTACCAGGGCAGGTGGATGGGGGAGGAGTCCTCAAAGGCTGCATCTGCAAGATAATTTAATGTAGGTGAGAATGATCCTTCAAACTCTTTAATCGCTCTTTTGTACTTGCAGGAGGGTGGCCAAAAGGAGATCGAAGAGTTGAACCTTAGTGCAAAACTTTTAGTGTAAAAAATCCCAATTAATGTAGCAATTCTAGGTATATTTGAGGTAGTGGGGGTGGTAATTATGGATTACCTGACGATAAATAAAAAGGAGCAAGAAAACTGCAGATACATGAAGTCCACCTGTCTGGACCTGCTGCCTTCCAGATGGTTTGGACTTCAGCTCCCATCAGCCCCAGCCAGGAATGCTGTGAAATGCCCAGAAGATCTGAAGGTCACCAGGTTGGGAAAGGTTGTGCCAAAGTGCATAGTAGCAGCCTTTCAAAGGGGCAGGAGGAGCTCAGAGGGCCCCGTCCCATGGGGAGATCCCTCGTGCAGTGATTAGAGTTCTGCATTTCTTGAAAGGCACCCAGTTGCCAGTCCGGAGAGGGAAGCCTCCACTCTCCTTCCGCTACCCCACCCCACCCCACCCCTCCTCTCCCCAGAAATAGTCCACGGCTTTCCTCCGCTGCCCTATTCCTGACCCAGGCCGACTGCCTCTGGGAGAGGATGTGTGGGAGTTTTCTCTCCACAGCCATTTATTCCTTGCTCTTTTGGCTCGTTCTCCCAATCAGTTCCGGATTGGGAAGGGCACCTGCTGGCTTTGGTGTCAGGTACAAGATGCAAGAAATGCATGTGCTGAGTGTATTGATGGAAGTCCTTCAGGAGGAGGAGGAGGGTTCATCAGCGAGTCCCCAAACCTGAACCTTGACCAGTTCAGCTACTGGCAATCAAAACATCTTGTAGTGCGATGGCTCTTCACTTTTATTTATTCATTTGTTTAATGCATTCCAAGGGTGCAGCTTCTTCTGAAGGCAGCTTACAACATAAAAACAGGGTTATTTTTCTCTCCATAGGGGTAGCTGTGTTATATTGTAGCAAAAATGATGCCTCATGGCAGCTTAAAAAATCAACGGATTTATGATAGCATATGCATTTCTGGACACTGCCCACTTCATTGTACAATTCAATATGAACATAAGTTCATGAAATCGTAAATCATTTTGAAACAAATTTAATGAGGCAGTTGCAATAAAATACAATTTAAAACAAGGTAAATCCCAAACTTAGCTAAGCAACAAAAGCAACATACCCTTTTAGTTAAAAGCAAAAGAAAAAATTACTTTTTACAAACCCTCTAGGAACAGGTTTTAGGGAGAGGGTGGGTGCCTTACGTGAAGTCCGAAGGACGTATAAAGAACATTGGATGCAATAGCTGACTCCTCTCTCTATTGCTTAGTAAACTGGTGTAATTTGAAGAAAGAAAATGCTACCACTTAGAGACTCGTCTTCATGTTAAAAGGCAGGATCATCTTGTTGCCCACCCCTTCGAACATCTGCTCTGCGGTGTGCCACTCTCAGGAAAGAGTGTGCTCATAGAACAAACATTTTTGCATGACTCAGGCCAGTAAGCCATACCATATGCAACATGAGAAATAAAAAATTGTTTAAAAGAGTTGCTAGGTGATGTAACTTCTGAAAATTTCTTCCCAGTTATTCATCTAGAGTGACCAAAAGTCTTCATATCCTCAGTTAAAATTCTCAAAATGATTCTCCGCTGACATTGGAATAAGCAATTAATTGCTTTGTTATGGTTATTTTTCATTATAACGTTAAGCTGTTCGATAATCAAAGTTACACTAGACCAAAGTGTAGTCTACAAAATAGCAATAAAACAAATGAAACAGGTCAGATGAAACCAAGATAAAAACAAATAATGAAAAGCAAAACAAGAAAAGGAAGATAAAAATAAACACATTGAATAATCCAAACTGTTGGCTACCAGAGCATTAATAATTGTCCAGGTGGCGTCATGGTTAGTACATCAGCCTGTGCTGATAGAAGGTGCTCCAGTGTACTTGTAGACTGTGAAATATTAGGCTGCAGTATTAATTTTACTAGCCCACTAAGAGGGTAGCAGCCTGCGCTTCCACGTAAGCTGCACAGGAGTGGGAACCCTCCCTTCTTTCTCTTAGACAGCACTGGAAAGCAGGCTAGAACTTGCTAAGCAGCCTGGTTTAAAACAGAGAAAGTTGGGGTGGTAAAGGAGAGACTGCGCACGCTTGTGATATTCTTTTCCTGCGTGTGAAAATGTGTCTTGGTACGGAAGGGCAGGAAGCACCTGTCTCTTAATTTTGGTAGCTGCAGTGCATCATGCATGGCTGTTGGAATAAAGGGAATAATGAGAGAATAAAGGCATGGTCCTCGGCATGCCCCTGTGCAAGGTTGCCTTCTAAGTAAACTTATTTGTTTGGCATGTTGTGAGCCGCCCCGAGGCTTTGTTGCGATGGGGCGGCATAGAAATGTTTTAAACAAACAAATAAATAAATAAAATAAGCCAGGGAGAGAAGCAATGCCAACCTTCCCCAAGTGGGGGCGCCCTGCATTACTGACCACTGGCCTTTGCTAGCTGGGAACTGTAGACCAAACCATCAGCAAGGCAGCAGGTTGGGGGCGGCTGAACTGTGCCTAAGACAGGGTGGGTAGGGGAGTGGAGGGCATGTTGCACTAGGGGGCTCCTTGGGGAATCAGGTCTTAGCTGCTGTTACTATCACCAAGGCTGCGTGGTCTTTAATTGACTTAACATCTATAACATTTCCTTTGCTATCCTGTTACTTGGGAAAGTGTTTTCCATGGAAAATGTGCTATTAAAATATTTCTGAAGGTTATTCACAAGTCACACCTTCTTTTGGGGGACCATTGCAACAGAGGGTAACTCTCAAAACACCTGTTGCTTCTGACCACCGGCCATTTTGTGGGAAAGGGGGCATCCTTCAGCTGCGCATGACAAAGACCGTCCCACCAAGATCCCTGCACTTTTATTCCGTAGGGCCACCGGTCCATTGAAGCGAGGCAGCATTTGCCTCGTGCAGGACTTGGCAGCACATTGGAAAAGGCCAGCAGCCTTGCGTTTCCTGACACGGGACGTTTCTAGGACAGTGACCTATACCCTCCATCCCATAGTAATGCAAAGGCCACTATGCACTCATTCCTCTAGGTCGCTAGACAGCCGTTGTTTGCATGGTGGTCCAATTCTTTGGGGAGCAAGTTTCTTTACATTCCCAGGGATGAACAGAGGAGGTAACTGAGTTGCTTCTGAGAGTACCCCCTGCCTCTTTCCCACTTTGTTTAGTTAACAAAGAGACAGCAGAGAGGATTTTGGACTCGGGACCTCTCAGTCCCATACTCTTCATGGAAAGCTTCATGTATCTATCAGCCTCAGTTCTTCCATTGTATGGGAATTGTATTTACTAGTTTTGCAAAGATGAATGAGAATCTTGGCAGTGATGCAGTTTGCTCAGTAAAAAGGTTCTCTAGATAATTATTAATAACAAGAAACTAGATCATTATTTGGAATCAATATATGAAATTCAGCATTCCTGTTCTTCTTTCCAGCCCATCTTCAGCAACATATAGTTCAGAAGAGTTTTTATTGTGTGCATCTCTCTCTCTTTCTTTCTCTATAAATGACTGTCTACACATACATAACCACCAGATACAGGAAGATAAAATGTGGCATGCTGCAAAACCTCACATCTCATAAATCTTCTGAGGTGAAAATCTTTGCCTCCCATTTGCTATAATTATTTGCTATAACGCTGTTCCACTGCAAACTCTCAGCAAACTATGTAATTGGCAAATACAGACCACATTCTTAAAAGCATAAATAAATTAATACCTGATAGTTCGGACATTCAGAGATGCCCACTGGATTTGTGGGAATTACTGCATCTTTCAAATGAACTTGCAGCAAACCCACAAGGATGGACCCCGGTGCTGCTACTTATGCCTCTGCAAGATTATTTTAATGTATCTAGATGTTAGAGATATATTGTATTCCTGGTGATGTCACATATCTTTCTAAAGAGCTATAAGAAAAATAAGAAAAAGTGTTTGTGTTCATGTGTTTATTATATTTAAATATTGCCCCATAGCCTGCAGGCCTCTCTGGGCAGTTTACAAATATTAGGTTGACTAAAAGGGGGTAAAATTACAAATTGTTAATACATCAGTCCTAAAAAACCAAAATAAATTCTTTATAACTGTAGGAAATTAGAACATGTATCTATATTTAGAAGAAACTTTTATGCAGTTTCCTTTGAGTCTCTTCTATCTCCTGTTCTGACACTCTCTAGTTAAGCAACATTTATAAGCACAACACATTGCTGCATGAAAGGCTTAGTATATTTTACAAGAACAAATGTAAACATTCCCAGCAAATCTACTTCAAGTAGCTTTCTTTGCCAAGTGCCTCTGCCTCACTGTGGCAGTGGGAGAACGGTTATGTTTAAATAAATAGGAAGCCAAAGGAAAGGGTTCTTGCTTCCTCTGCTGCCAGCACACTGCATGCAAAATAAAGTGAGAAAAACATGGTGGTGGAGCAAAGTGGTGGTTCTGTGCCACTTCTTATTTGGAAGTAAGCTCCACTGACTTGCAGCTTCCTTCCAAGAAAATATTTTTAGGATTGTGCTGTTATACCAGGGATGTGCACGCTTTTGGGCTGTGTGGGCTGCACAGGTGTCTGCTGGTCAGCAGGGCCCTCCACGCAAGTGCCTGCACGCTCCCTCGCATCCTCTGTGGCCTGGCTGCAGCAGGCTGCGTCTCCCAGCGCCAAGGTGTCAAAGCCCTTGCCCTGGTGGACAGTGGGCCACGGGGTTCTAGCAATGGGCCGGGCAGGTCCTGCCACAAAGCAGCTTCTTCACTAGAGCATTTTCCCAGCTTCTGAGGATGGGGCACTGTAGGAATGGCTTCCATAGCAAGAAGAGTGATGCCAGTTCTTAGAGCAGTTTATTCCCCTCCCATATCTTTCAACATTTTGTGGGAAGCCCAAACGCTGGGTTTCAGGGGGCCCCTAGAGGAGACTTGAAGGCAGCTCACACTTTTTTCACCTCTGTATTATGCTGTGCAGAGTCACAATATGAGCTCAAGTAGGTGGACTCCGGGGGATGGTGGAGGACAGGAAGGCCTGGAGGAATGTTGTCCATGGGGTCGCGATGGGTCGGGCACGACTAGCAACAACAACAACAACAACTGCTTTCTTAGAAGTAAATCTCAGTGGGGTTCCTTTAGTGTGTTCAGAATTGCAGGAAGGCCATCCCCCCATGGGAACTTTTTTTGGTTAGATGTCATAGCTGCTGTGTCCCTCTTCGGAAAGCTGCTTCACTCCCTTAAACACGGACTAGCTCACACTGAATATTTCTATTATATTCACATGCCACCTTTGTTCCTGTGAGGAGCCCAAGGCAACTCACTTGTTCCTCCTCCGCCTCTCCATTTTATCCTGATAACAACCCTGTGAGCACATTAGTGTGTGAATGTGTGCTGAGCGATCCCGAGAGTCCTGCATCTTTATATTGGAATCTCAAGATTTCCTCTCAAATCCAGCGGATGGAGGAGGAACAGGAATGTAGACATACCTTGGAGATTTTGCTGGTTCGCTTCCAGATTGCATCAGTTAGTCAGATATAGCAATAATTCAGGTCATGTATAATATGATGAAAAAGTCACATCATGCAAAAGTTTGAAATATTGAGAATTACAATACCAAACGTTTGGGAATCACAATACCAAGCCATGCGACAGAGACACGAAATGAGTGACCCCTGCTGGAGAAACAGTGCTGATAGACATGGGCGTCTGTGCTCAGCTCAGGGTTGTGTGTTGCCAAGTGAAGTACTGAGGCACACCTCAGAGATGTTGTGGGTTCGGTTCACCTTAGTGAAGTGAGTCACATGTCAGTCTATCCATTGCAGAGAGCAATATTTGCGAAGCGCAGTCAAGTGAGGTGCAGTGGAATGAGGTGTGCCTGTACCTTGGTTCAGCTGCCACTTCTGCTCTGATCTTGTGGTGTAGCCTTAGCTTAATCACAGTCCTCAGGCTGCTGCCCAGGACGGTGGTGGGATCAAGACATGGAGGGCAGATAACTTGGAAGTAAGTCCAGATGGGTAGCACTTCCTCGCCCCTGCTGGGCTTCTGTGCATAAACAGTCAGGCACACTTTAGGATGTGTCAGAGTTCAGGGGAGGCCTCAGTGCCTGCATTGCATGGCAAAGGTCCCAGGTTCGATTCCCAGCAGCTACAGGTAGGGCTGGAAAAAACTCTGCCTGAAACCCTGGAGGGCTGCTGCAAGTCAGTGCTGAGGATACTGAGTTAAATGGGTCAACTATCTGGCTCCATAAAAGCAGCTTCCTATGTTCCTACACCTCCTGTCTTTCCTCTGTGGTGGTCATGGCCAATAGTGGACAAAATTGGCCAATGAAAAAGTCACATCATGCAAAAGTTTGAAATATTGTAGTTACTGATAGTGTGCTGCATTGCTGAGCTTAGATGAACCATTGAGCTCAGTGCTTGGCCATTTGGCTCTGGATATACAGAAACTGCTTCTTGCCCTTCCCTGTTTGTGAGTTTGGGTTCATTGAGGTAACTACCAAAGGGAAGAGAATCCCTTTGCAAAATATGACAAGGCCTTGCAAAATTGAGTTTAGTACTCCTAGAGACACGGATCATATTTACTGTTTCATGGCCTGAAGGTTTGCAGATCCTCACTGTTTGTTATGAAATTGGAAGGGAAGGGAGGTGTGACAGATGAGTGACTCTGTGGGGAAGAGTAGAAGAGGAATCCTCTGGATGGAGTTCCTGAAAGCGAAGTGGGAGCTGCTGGAGTTTATTTGTTGCCATCATATCAAGAGCAATTGCAAATAAAGGCAAGCAGTCCACATCTTCAGCTCTGAGACATCAGGAGTGTGGCATGTGGGGATTTCCCCTTTGTCCTCCTTGCAAACAAAAGCCCATCTTCTGCATGCAAGCATGCCACTTCAGGGCTGCCCACTGCCTCTTGCCTGCAGAATATATCCATCTAGGCCAGTTCTGGTAATTATGTCCTAATTTTATTTATATCAGCTGGGCTGTGTCATCAGAGAAATGAGTGTGATACAGTGATGGGTCTTCACTAATAATCTAACAAAAGATAAAGATAAATTGTTTCAAGGAGAAAGCCCTGCCTTCACCACAGATGGCTTTGGTAATTAACGAAGGCGGGTAGGAAAACATGCTAAAGACAGATACATTTATGTCAAAATCTGGTGCGTTTGAAAGCTTTCCTCCATTATGAAAGTCTATCTCAGCTCCCCAAAGGAATGACAAATGAGAAGAGGAAAGAGTTTTAAATAGACAATAATATGGTAATCTACACACAGAGAGAAAAGCCTTCTGCAATGTATATACATATTTTTAAAGCTGAAGGACATAAACAATGCTGCTGCCAGTTTGTATGTAGTCAAACAAAGTCAAGGTACGGTTTTGGGCAGTGGATGAAAAACCAAAGGTAAATCAGATGCTCAGACAATGGGATATTTTCACCTCCCTTGGCTATTTAGAAAATTAAGCTGATAAAAACCCAGTTTTGAGGGGACCATAGCATAAAGCAATTCAGATATATTGTTTATGCAACTCTGAGTAATGTGCACTCATAAAGACTCTGAAATGTTTTGCTAAAAGCTAGTATTTTTAGAAATGACTTCAGTAAATCTAGCAGAACATATTGCAGCAAAGAGAGGCAGGCCTGCAGCAAATATTTTGTACACACTCGCTGGCTCCAACGCTTCTGAAAATCCTGGTTTGTAGTTTGTACTGGAAATGAGGACTTACAAGAGGAAGTGGACAGCTGTCAGAAGCATCATTAAAGCATCCCAGCTTGCCTTTAATTAGGAATACTAATTCCTATTCTTAGGACAGGGAATATTGCTTTTCTAACTTCAGGTTCCTGGAGTCCTGCTGTCTGCAATAGCAAGCCTGCCCATTCCCCAGAAAGAAGGGCTTGGCCATGGTGACTTGGAAGCCCTGGTTGTGACCTTTGTGTCGGCTACCCCCCCCCCCCAAAGCCTGCCACACTTGAATAGCTAACTGAGTCTTGATTGACTCTGCTATTCAACCATCACTGGGAAAATGTTGCCTTTTGAAACGCAATAGCATTAGGACATAATCCAGCAAGTAAACAATTGGGAGCCTCATCCGTTTCAGTGAAAGACCTGGTTCCTGGGGCATGAAGATGTTTAATAAGCTGGGTTTACTTGTTACTGCAAGCTGTGGGGCTGGTGATACTTGCACCAATCCATCCATCATGTGCAGAAAGTGGGAAGAAACTATGGTGGCTAATTTCCTCTTCATGATCATGCAAACCAAGTCATGGCCAATCCATCTGGTCAGGGGTACTTCAGAAGAATCACTAAAGTAATAGAAGGACCCTGCCATTCTCTGCTTCTTTTTAAACTTCCTGTCATTTATTTTGTAGTAAAGATAATTTCCTGGGACCATGAATGGGAACTTTGGGAACTATTAACAGGCTTCAGAAAATTTGGCTCATCAGTCGGAATCCTGCAAGAATCACTGCACTCATGCCAAACCCCTGCCTTGCAGTCACTGGGCAAAATCCTGTGAGGGTGGCAAAAATAGACAAAGGCAACTCCCCAATTTCTTCTTGATGATGCATCTTGCACATCTGGATGTGTGATAACATAGCAAACTTGAGTCCAAACAGAATCTGCCTGGATAAGGAACACTCTTATTCTCATTTAGCAGCAGAGTGCTGCAAATGACACACCTGCCTTGCATGACCTCCAAGGGGTGTTGTGCTAAATAAGGGCAAGAACAACAAACCCAATTCTATACCAACAAGATCTGAACTTTGTTTCAATTAAAACTGACTTCTGTGACCCAAATAAATCAAGAAAGGTGTGTATAATTTGTCTATTTTGCCTAATTAATTCTGGTTTTGTTAGTGGTGAGGGTATGTGTGTAGGAGGCTGGAGCTGATGCCACCACCTGCTGAAGTCCCAGCCTCCTCCTCTTCCCCTTCCCAGTGCATCATCTAGGTGGCTGAAAATGCTGTGTTCACAGGGATCAGGGCACAAGGTGTGCAGCAGAGATTCCTGCTGCTGTGCCTTGTATGGGGCATAGGGTGCAAGTAAGTCTCTGAGTGGAGTCTTACCTGTACAGTATCAAGCACACGAGTGATAGGGCCATGGCCTTAAAATCCTTCCTTCATACCTTCACAGCATATAAGAGTTACTGGCCAGGTGATTCTGTAGCGGTTGGGTTAGTGAGGCAGGCACCTCTGTGTGTACACCGGCTGCCTCAGAATAGTCCTTTTGCCTCAGTATGTGTTTTGATCAGCTCATACCATTTTTAGATCCTGCAGCTATAGAACAAGTGCTTGACTTGCGCATTTCCACAACTTGATAACCATCTAGGCATGGAACTAGGTGTAAGCACACTCCCATGTCTAGCTTCTCTTAGAACCAGAGTACCATCTTTTAGGGACATAGACCATCTCTTTAGGCCATCCAGATTAGGCTGAGTTACTTCATAGTAGACTGTGGAAGAAACAGTAGATTTTGAGTCTTAAATGGCCTGAAATACTCTCTTGCAAGGGCCCAACAACTATCAGTCAATGTATGCTGAACTGTCCATCTTCTATTGTTTTGTATTTCATGCTGCATCTTAGATCACATGAGGTTCTCTGCCTCCCCGTTTCAGCCACCTACAAAAGAAAAACCCACAAACTTTATTTGCATAGTCTGTACAGAAGTCGTCACAGGTGAAATTGGAGAAGTAGAAGATAAAAGATTCCCTGATTGTGGTTACATATTTCTATGAACGCAAAAATCAAACTTGCCCATATCTTAACATTATTAACAATGTAAGCCCTGCCATTTGGAAAGAGAATATATTGTGGTTCCTAATATTATTAGTAGTAGTAGTGGCAGTAACAACAACAACAACAATAATTTTACTTCTGTACCGCCCCATAGACAAAACTCTCTGATGGTTTACAACTATCCATAAAAACAAGATGCTAAAATACAATAAAAATATCAGAAAGTTTAAAACTGCTAAAAAACAAATGAACAGAAAAGATGCAGTAGAAACATCTGGGCTGGGTAAATCTGCTCAAGCTCCTGGATGCCCAAGTAAGTCTTTAAAGGCCTCAGCCTCAAGGGCTGTCTTAGCCTGGTGCCCAAAAGATGACACATTTGGTGCCAGGCAGGCCACAGTGAGGAGATGCTTCTGTAAATGAGGGGCCACCACAGAGAAAGTCCTCCCCTTCTGAGCCTCCCTCCAAGTTGGTACTCAGAGGAAGGCCTCAGAGGCTGTCCAAGTGAATTGTCCTTGGAAGAGTAGCTCCAGCAGGCATTGCGGTTCCAAATCTGTATAGGTTAAAACCAGCACCTCGAACTGGATTGGGAAACATACAGTCAGCCAATGCAAGTGGGCCAGAACTGGTCTCGTATGTTTGGACCGGCATGTCTCAGTTGTTAATCTGGCTGCCACATTCTGGAGCATCTGTAGCTTCTGAACTATCTTCAAGGGCAACCCCACAAAGAGTGCACTGGAGGGATTTAATTTAGAAACTGCCAGGGCATAGATTACTGAAACCAGGCTGCCCCTGAGCTGCCAAACTGAGCTGGTAGAAGGTACTCCGAGCCATCAGGCCACCTGAGCCTCAAGCGACAGAGACGGGCCAAAGGGCACCCCCAGGCTGTGAACTTGCACCTTCAGAGGGAGTGCAGCCCCATCTAGAAATGGTCTTACACCCTCCACACTATGCCACCGTGTGCTGCAAATACATGTATGCAACGGTGAGGCTGGGCTTCAGTAGCACATTCCTATTTTTCCCCCTCCAGTTTTTATCGAGAAGTCATCTTTTTTTTCTCAAATTAAAAAGAATATGGCCATGTGTACACATGCAAATAAACAGAAACAAAAGGGGAATTGAGTTTGGTTTCTTAACAGTATTCCAGCACGGCTCAATTCCAGGACGTAGTGGCCTTGTACTGCCAATAGCCTTAGAGGAGAAAGCATCCTTCATAGGCTGTAGGAAGCTGTCAGGTTCAGATAAAGCTGGGATCCTATCCTGTGGGACCCTCAGTAGTATTAATAAGGAAAAATTAATTTTTAACCACTGGGATGGCTGCCAGATCATGTGACCTTTTGGTGGACCAGCTGCGCTATAAAAACAATTGCAGATATTGAAGAACAGTGCTGCAGGTGGGGGTGGGGGAAGAAGCCCTGCTGCAAATCGGAGCAGAGAATTTATCTGTAACGATGGCAATGGGTACAGTTTTGTGCAAACCAGCCAACAACCTGGACATCTGCTAAAGCCTCTCTCTACTTAATGATGTGCAGTTGCAGATACAAGCATTGTGTTCCCCCTTGAGGTCCCAGATTACACTCCTCTAATCCAGAAAGTGTGGAGAGATGACAGTGAAGGCACACCTAAGGGAATGAGGGAGGCATTAACAACTCCAGCTTTCTCACCCTAACTGCAACCCTTTGGCACTTCTAATTAATACACATGCAGGCAAAGAAGAATGAGCTTCTTTACAGAAAGCTCTTTGCTTGTCGGATGCCCAAGTTCTTAGTAGCTATGATCACTGTATTGTAAATCACCACTGCTCTTGTCATGGTTCAACACTGGTGCTTAGCAGAAGACACATGGTTCCTAGTCACAATGTTGTAAAATAAAGGGCTAAGCCCCTTTGAAGTCAAAGTCAAATCAAAACCTCAAAGGACTGATCCTGGTGTCCTTGTGTTTCTCTATGTGTAATTACAGACCAAAAAACCTCACTGGCTGTGGTAGGAATTTCCCCCTTAATAAAGCCTTCTGGAATTTGCTGACATTCACTGGTGTATTCTTTCCATGTAACATTTTTTTCAGAGCTCTGATAAGAAAAGACTGGCTTACCTATTGGATAAGTGGGATTCTTGTCCTTCATTAAGGACTGTTTTGGGACGGACTGTGAGGGTTGGAGCCCTGAAGCACTGGGAGGCTTCTTCCCTGCCCCACCACCTTGCCGTCCATGGATGCTGCTGAAATAAAGGTTCCAGGTTCTCAATTTTCTGATTCTCCTGGATTAGCCTTTCGTCCACATGCGCCTCTTCTCCTGCTGCCCTTGCTTAGAATCTTTGTGTCCAAGTCTCACTTTCTTCCTGAAATCGAATGCCCTCCTCTCTTCTGGCCATACATTTTACAAATTGGAAGAATGGTTTCTTTAAAGAGACACACAGTGGGAGAGACTTCAGAGCCAATGTAAAGTAGCATGTCAAATTTGTTGTTGCTGTTGTTTTGTCCTGTGGGCCTGAGCACTTGATTTTTTTTCCTTCCTAGCACTTCCCTGCCCTCATTCTATATCTGAAAGGGGTGCCTGGCACTGCTGCTGTTGCTGGCCCTTAGATCAGAGGTGTAACCTTGTGGGATCTACTTTAGCTTGCAAAGGCTCCGCTATGGGAGCCCAGCACAAAGCACAGAGCCCTAGAGGATCCTGTGCCTGGTATTGGCTTTAATTATCAGAACTGAACAGAGTTTACATTCCTTCCATGCAAAAACCCATTCTTGGTTATCCAAAGCTTTCTTCATCTTGGGTATATAATTTTGGGAATGTGTGTGTGTGTGTGTGTGTGTGTGTGTGTGTGTGTGTGCGCGCACAAGCCATTTTGCTGCTGTTCTTAAGTAAGTGGGTGTCAGAAATGTTTGCCCATCTTTTGCAAATCAGCCAGAGATTTGCATAGGTTCAGGTCATCGTGTGGCCCATTGCTGTGCAATGTCTCCAGGATGCCTTGTTCTGCCAGCGCAAGGGACAGAAAGGAGCGCACTGTGGTTGCTAGGCAACTGCAACTGATAGTTCTCCCACTCTGAGCGACTAACTGCCCATTTCTGTGCCAAACTCCCATCTACCCTCTAATCTACCCATTCTTGGCACATCTGCCCTCGCCTTTGCATGCACCCCACTGCTGAAATGGTTGTTCTGACCATGAGCACCCAGACTGGTGTTCTCACAGGAAGGCCTGTGCTGAGGCAGGGGTCAGACCGGCTCTGGGGTGGGAATTCTTGGCCAAATAGCCTGACGTGATGAGGCAAGCTGCCAGTCCTGCAAAAGCAGAAGGCATCAGCCTATTCCCCATCCTTTCAAAACCTTCAAAAACTCTAGTTATTATGGTGTTTTCTTGTCCTTGTTTCCATTCTTGATGATGATGTTCATAGTTGGGCACCTCTGTAACCCAACTCAATCAGTATGATTGTCCCATGTGAGTATCAAGCATTTAAGAAAGGCCTCTTCAGATAACTTTGCCTACTGCTGTTCTCAGAATAATGTCACTCAAGTCTGGGATGTCAAGGTCCCATGGAGCTGCCCCTGCCCTTTCTGGAAGACTCCTGTGCCCTTAAAAGTTTATTATGAGCTGGAATGTGACAGCCGCCCACCTAACCAGGTGACCCCAGATGGTCAGGACTTCACTTTCCGCAAGCCCCAGCTGATCTGGGCAGTGGTCAGGAATGCTGCCAGTTGTACACCAGCACAGGTGAAGCAAGGGTGAGTTAAGGTGCTATGGTGAAGGGAAAAGCCCCACCTGTTGAACCTTTTTCCTGATAGATGGGCCTTAAAGGCACAGGAGAAATCCTTCAGTAGAGAGGCAAGGGCATGCTGCCAAGAGCCGCTTGTGGTGCTGCTGAGGAGTGTTCCTGGCGCTTGCAGAGAAATGCAGCGCCCAGTTGTTGCTCAGCTGTCACTGTGAGAAGGAGGCACTCGGACAGCGCATCCCTCAGCTCTGCCCTGTCCATGCAGTGAGTCATTCAGCCCAGTGGAGTTCAGTGGGACTTACTCCCAGGGAAGTGTTTATAGGTTTGCAGCTTTACATTTCTGCACAAAGAAGCTTACCTTTGAGTAGACACATAGCTTCACACTATAGGAGTGCTGTAGTGTAAGCAGTGTAAGAATTAGGAGTAAAGAAGATGTGAAAACATGTCTGTGGATGCCCATATGATTTTTTTTTTTTGCTTCCCTTTTCTTTTTTTTCCTTTTTGGTACTGAGAATTTGCTAAGTGGGAAGGAGCATGCTTAAGGCATTCTACAGAATGTGTAAAAAACCCCAATAAAACACCCTCTCTCCACTGTGGCACTGAGACTCTGAGCAGTAGGAGAATCCGAGAAAGTCATGCTAAAGATAAAATAATTCTCCCACAGCAAGGCTCTTAATAATCCTTATATTCCTGTGCTGCTGTAGCAAAGCCCCAAGGTGACCCATCAGCACAGTGCTGATATGCCAGCTAGACTACGCCTGCACGCTGCCAGATGGTTTTAGCTGATCCATGGAATGTGACAACCCACATTTTCAGATGTGGAGCTTAGTCTCCTGCTTTATGGTAAGCACTGCTGTAGTAAGTTGTTCTGGACTGGCGCAGGGGGAGCTGGGTTCAAATTAACATCGAACCATGAAGTTGATTCAGCTGTTATGAACATTAAATTGCGTAATGTGGAACTCCTCAAGGAAGCGAGTGGTGCATATATGTCAAACCTATAGGAGAATTAAGAACATCATAACTGAGCTTTCCAAGAATGCAACAAAATACAGTGGGACCTTGGCTCACGAATGCCTCAGTTCACAACCAAATCGGGTCGCAAACAAAAATTTCTGAAAAATTTTGCCTTAGGTCGCAAACTCTGCATTGGGTGACGATCGCGATCGTGCCCGTCTTCCCTGCATGAGCGCGATCGTTGCCGTGCTCAGGGGAGGGGGGAGATGGCCGCAATCTTTGTTTGTTACTTTGTTGTTCCTTGTCACTTTGTTTCAAATTTTTGTGATTAAAAAAATGGTTACAGAATAGATTAACCTTATTTACATTGAACCTTATGGGGAAATTTGACTTGGGTCACGACCAGTTTGGGTTGCGACCACAGTTGTGGAATGGATTAAGTTCATGAGCCAAGGTACCATTGTAAATGGACTTGGAAGGTCCTGTCCCCATTGGAGTTATAATATAGCACATGTACTTGGCTGGGTTCTCTTCAAGGACTGCATACAAATAGGAAAGTATGGACACCAGCAAACTGTTGGACTGATTGCAAGGTAAGTAGAAAGAACTGGGTAAATGCGGAAGAAACCAGGTTCACAACTGCCTTTCTTCCCTGCATGTTTCTGGCCCTCATGGTGCCAAGTTTCAGCAGGCAGAGCTTATTTTATTTATTTATTTATTTATTTAGCATTTTTATATGCCGTCCCAGTTGCATAAGCCTCGGGACGGCTTCCAACGTTGAAAATACACAATCAATCAATAAATTGCACATATAAATATATAAAATATAAAATCTGGATTCATCCTGGCTATAAAAGTATAAAACCAATAAATAACATTAATGATTATTAAAATATTGTTTGAATAAAAAGGTCTTAGCCTGGCGCCGAAAAGCAAATAATGACAGCATAAATGGGGCACCCCCGCAGAGAAAGCCCTCCTCTGGGTACTCACCCTCCTGATATCTTTTACAGGGGGTTCCCGGAGGAGGGCTTCTGCTGCCGATCTCAAGGGGCGGGAGGGCAAATATGGAAGCAGGTGTTCCTTTAGGTATCCTGGTCCCAAGCCGTTAAGGGCTTTGTAGGTGATAACCAGCACCTTGAATTGAGCCCGGACTTCGATGGGGAGCCAGTGAAGCTGACGGAGGACTGGGGTTATATGAGAACAACGCCCAGTCCCCGTCAGCAGCCTGGCTGCTCTATTTTGCACAATCTGAAGTATCCGGACTGTTTTCAAGGGCAGCTTCTGCATCCTGCATGGTTACTAGCCACGATTTGCATTGAGGTGTTACAAGTCACATACCTGTACTGCCACATGGCTGATTTGGACTTTGTGTACTTGGGTATGGGTGTGTGCAGTATATCAATTGTGAACGACATAAGTGCATCTGGATCTAAAAGTTACGGCTGATACATTGGGTATAGTAGTTCAGAGCTGCAGTCTAACGTCCTTATTTTATTCTGCCCCTGTAGTGTTTGATTGTCCAAACTGTGTGATGTGACATTTTGTTGTAACAGCCAGTGAAGCCAAGAAGGGAAATGCTTCATATGGTGACATCCTGCCTCACATTTTGCATTGCTAAATGTTACAATGCAGAAAGGAGGATGCTGTGCAGCCACTGCCTCAGGCAGCAGCCAAAGATCAGTGGCGGTGTGACGCCCCAACCCAAGCGACTGGGTTTCCTTGCAGGGCCTCGCTGCACGGATTTGCTGTGCAGCTGGAAAGCATCAAGGGGCTGCTTCCACAGAGACTGTGAGAAAATCTGACTTGTTACAAGCACCTGCCCCACCCGCAATTGCTGTATTGCAGATACGTGTATTTTGGCACTCCATTATCTGTATCCAAGTACCAAATGAAAAGTGAGTATCGGCCCTTGTTCATACCTGTTCATCTGCTATGAGGTTTCAGAAGAATTCAGCTTCCACAAGAAAACTTTCGTAAGTGAGCAAGTGCATGCAAAGCACCCATATTTGCATATATTGCATTGTCCCGTGTAATTCATTTTGAGCACAGAGTTTCAGCTGGGTGGGAATTTGAATTTACTTTGCGCAAAGGCACACATCCCTGTCTCTTTCTCTCACCTCCTCTCTGTATGTATATGCATGTGTACATGTGTGTGCGTGCACACACACATGTAGATAAACACACAGTGTAGCATAGTGGTTTGAGTGTTGGACTTGGGAAGCTCAGCTTAAGTCTCCGCCTGGCCATGGAGCCTGCTGGGTGAGTCTGGGCCAGGCACAGACCCTCATCATGATCTACCTCACAGTGTTCCCGTTGTGAGGATAAAATGGACCATGTATGTTACCTTGGGCACCTTGAAAGAAGACATAGGATATAAATGTAACAAACAAATATGTATGGCACCGTACCAGTACCTTGCTGTTGTCCCTATTGAACTTGAGTTCATCCGGGATATGGCCTCAGTTTATCCTCTGGTTACTAACTCAGCATGGACAACTCAGAAACACATGACAAAATCATATAGCGGCTGAACAAAGACAGGAAATTTCTTAGTTGAATTCACATTTTTTTGGCATTGGGCTCAACATTACTGATCATATTGTTGACATTACTTGTCCAGATGTGTTGTTCTGGACAGGAAGAATGAGCACACTTTGATGTGATAGTACTCCTCAATGAGAAATTCCAGACGTGGACACCGAGCTTGAGGAAGAACCCAGTCCTTGCTCTCGAGTTAATACAGGAACTAGAGGAAGTGCGACTGACTTATTACTTTCTTTGTCTGTGTTCATAAAAAATGAGTGCTGTATACCAGCACCTTCAAATTGGTGTGCTCCAGATGTGTTGTCCTGCTCTCATTCTGGTTGAGGATGATAGGGTGGTACAGCGCAACGCATCTGGAGAGAACTGTGTTGGGGGAGGCTGCCCTGTAGCATTTCAGATGAATCCTCCAGCTGGATTTTTTGTTGGAGCCTTCAGTTTAATACTGATGTGCACTCCTATACCTTGGGAAGCATACAAAAGTCACAAGGGAATGGCTACCTGCATCTTCCTATCAGAGTCATGATGGGTTGTCCTTACCATATCAGAGATTGCTGAGCATCCCAGTTCAAAAGAATATCTTGAACATCTTGAAGAGAGAGTTGTCATCTTGCTGAAGGCTTTTCCCTGGTTGCCTATATGCTACCTGCCTGTGTTTAAGGTTCTTGTACTAGTCTGTAAAACCCTGAACAACTCGAGTTTAAGGCACTTGCATTCTCCCTTACTGTCTTGCCTATTTTCTGACATCCTCTGAGGAGTTATTCCTGGTGGTCCCATGTGAGAAAGAGATCTACCCAGAAGCCACCAGCAGTGGGGCTTCTACTGTAGTGGCTTCTACCCTGTGGAGTCCCATTAAAGCTGAGATCAGGCATTTCCTGAAGGCTTCTATTTTCAGGCAGACAGTTCCAGATTGATGAGTAACTCCAGCTACTCTTTTTGCTGTAAGTTTTTCTAGCTTTCTAGTTTTATTTTCTAATTTTTTATATCTCATGCCAATATCTTTCAATGCAAAACAGTTGCATAAGAAAGAAAACAATAATAATAATAAACATAACAATTCAGAAAGCAGTCCTGTGTAACGCTGAAATCAATCCTTCTGCATTGAATAGGACCTGCTCCCTAGTAAGCTTGTTTAAGATTGCAGCCAAAGATCCTGGCTATCACAGATAAAGTGAAATCTAAATATGAGCCTGAACTGGCACTAGGGGTGTGATCCCAAGAAAGTGTAGATAGAAAAATGACCCACAACTGGCTGGAACATGCTTTTTCTATCTGAACTTGCATAAGATTGCACCTTAAGAAACTTATCTCAATGCAGACAGAAGCAACCACCTTTTCCCATCTCTAAGACACCTAGTGAATCTTGCCACCACTGCATGCAACTGGACTGGAATCAGAGCAGCCGTGGAGGCAGCTGCACCAGCGTTGCTGCATCCCAGGCGAAGCAGTATGCGATAGAAGTCTCAGAGCTGGCATTATGCAAGGCAACAGAGATGCTGTGTATTAGGTCAGCACCAGTGATTGATGCTGCTATGAATTATAATTCCAAAACTATCAGCAATGGCTGCAGAATTATATTTGCAGAAATGCTTGGGCAATAATGGACATAAATATAAATTAATACTATTAAATCACATGTTTTATTGGAATTGCATTTGTTTATGATATAAGATGACAGATAATGATGTTAGTGTAGGTGGCATTATGGGTTAGTCAGGATGCAAAATCTCATCAGTTACATTTGTGAAAAAGCAAAATGTGAGTATTAAACGATAGATTGCGGGTTTTCAGTCTTGCCTTCTGTAAATAGCCTGTCCTTGTTGGCTGCCATAATAGGTTAGCATAAAGCTATCCAAAGCTGTGCATAATGTGCAGTGAAGTCCAACAGCTTTATTTTTTTTAATGAAAAGAAGTTTTGCAAGGAAGAGATTTAGGCTTGTTTCATAACCAGGGCTTTTTTTGTCATAGAACGCACCGGAATGGTGTTCCGGCACCATTTTTTCCAATGGATTTTACGAAGTGATTTTGAATCGCCTGTTGGCATAGCAGGTCAGCAGCAAACATCATTAACATAGTGCCTGCGGGCTGCTTTTGTGTCTGCGCCGCCCGGCTTGGGATTGGTGTGTGTGGTCGCACGCTGAGTGCTTACTGCCGGCGGCAACGTGAGTTCCGGCACCGTTTTTTTTTTTAACAAAAAAAGCACTGTTCATAACTTACAACAAACAACTCCGCATGCTTGCCACAGTTCATGGTTTTTTTCTTTGATGAGCCTGGCAGATGATCTGGCTCATGATGGTAACTCTCTTCCCCGCTGCCATCTCCTTCCTTCTCAGTCCTCCATGCAGTACCTCAGGAGACATCACAGGGAGGAATGGGGCCCATCTCTCTGTCAGCCATGACGGGAAGCTGAATTTGGCTTGCTGCAGCTGTCAGGCAGTCCGTGATGTGCAAACAGGGCTCATGACCTAGAGCAGAGCAGAGCAAATGAAGGAGCTGATCAGACATTTCTGCCTCCTGCTGTAAGGGGGACCACTGGAGCTGGAGGGGAGGCTGCCTGATCCACGCTTGTGCAAAAGAGGGGGAATCAGTTGGGCAGCACTGTGCAAAGGACCAGTGCCAGTCAGCTGATTCACCCTCTGCTCCCTCCACACACACACCTGAGGATAGTTTTCATGTGCACCACTGGAAGGGGCAAGAGTCTGCTGGGCAGTGGTGCCCAGTCGGGGGCTGCCTGCTCTGCTGATTGCCCCACTCATCCTCCTGTCTTGCTCCTACTTGTGAGAGAGGCATCCCCAACCCGGCACCCACCGGCACGCCTTTTTGCAAACTTCCTTCAACCGTGCATGGGGTGGAGGGGGCAGGGGATTTGACTGAGTGGTGCTGCTCCTTTCTCAGCGAAGAGGTTCAAAGATGGAGCCCCCTGCAACTGCTGTGCAAGCAGCGCCCCCTTCTGTGCCACCTGCAGCAGTCTTTGTGCAGTTGCAATTGATGTGGGAGGAGGTTGACCCTCGCATGACCTTTGTCCCATGGGATTTTGCGTGCTTCCTCTTGGCTCAGCAAGACCAGGCAGAGCATGAGACGAAGTTGCAAATGATAGCAGGACTGATTCCACTAGAGTTTGTCGGAACCCTGGCTGGTATGGGACTCCACATGCAAATATAGGTTGACTGTAAGTTCATCTGCCATTGTAAATGCAGAAGATATACCTCTGCTCCCCCTGTGAGAAATCTACAGCAAGTCCCTCTGCATCAAAAAATTCCAAGTTCTGAGAATACCTCAGGGCTGGGGAATGTGTGACACTCCAGATATTGTTGGGTAGCAACTTTCATCAGCCCTAACCAGCATAGCTAATGGTGAAGGATGACAGAAGTTGCTCTCCAACAACATCTGGAAAGTCACGCCTCGCTCACTCATGAAATACATATAAATTCACATACTTGCTTGAACAACAAAAATTTCCAAATGTACTAATGTGTTAGTTGATGACATTTGCTGTTGCACATAACCTTACAGATGTAGAACTAAAGAGCAAATGAACTTCTTTTGCTCTGTTGGGAAAAATCACTCCTGCTAGGATCAGAATTCTTTCTAACATGCTGAAGGAGGAGAGATTTCCTTGCTGCCATTATTTACTCACCATATCTGTGATCCACTTTCCAATCATAAAACAGCCTTGGTTGGCCTCTGTAAAGTAAGAGGGACATAGATAAGGCCACCCTAGAGATACTGGATGTATAAAATCCATAGGTTTGTGCCTTAAAGGCGACGTGTAAATCTAAAGTTCTAACACACGCATACACACACCCCACTTGGATCTGAAAACTGAACATTTTTTTTCCAGATTGTGCTGCCAGAATCTTGTGCATCAGGCAAATACTGGATGATACAATCTGGCAGATAGCTGTTAAGATGTGTATGAGAGACAGGAGGGAAAATACTAGAACTGCTGAGAATGAGTGTGACATATTGGTTAGAGTTGTGAGACTTGGATTAGAGAAAACCAGGTTCAAATCTCCACTCAGCCATGGTGTTTCCTAGGAGCCAGTCACCATATTCAGTCTAGCTCACAACAAATATAGTAGCATAAATAAGAGAGGGTAGGTGTGGGAGAAACCATGTATATCATCCTGACCTGCTTGGAGAAAGGTTAGGTTACAAATAAAATATATACAAATTTCCAAATTCTGTTGAAGTAAACAAGTCTTTGAAGCCTTAAAATAGGTCATAAAATCAGCCTTTTTATTTTCTTTAAAGGCTGATTTTCTTTTTATCTTTCCTAGGAAAAGGAAGATTTAAGCTGGTTCCTGCTCATGAAAGTTCACAGAGAAAAATAAAGCCATGTGCTGAGATTTAAGAGTTCATTACTCACTGCTGTCCTGTGCTATAAAGTGGATATATTATACCCCTTCCCACTTTGCCTTGGGAAGTGGTCAAATGGCCACATTCTTGGGCTGATGGATTGGCTCCTCTCCTTCACTTAAGCCTGGACATGGCATTTATGAGGTTGTCTCGTGACAAGCTGAAGTCAGTTTGAATAAAACAGAATCCTAGTTCATATTGCAGGGGGAGGTGGGGGGAAATCCTTCAAATCAGCTTAGCTGTGTACCTGCCATGAAATTTAGTTAAAAATCTGTCTGGGTGCACACCAAAGGATCTATTGGCAATGCGGGTTTGATTTTGAGCTTATAAGATGCTAAGAGAAACTTGTGTTCCTGTTTGTACTTACTTATATTGCGATTCTGTTGCGAAATGCCTCTGGCATTGTACAAGTGTAACATATTTGGGAGTATTTCTAGGTCTTATTTTTCGTCCTTCATTGTTATTAAATTGTTTCAGGAGGCTCTTATAACCTACCCCACAGCACAAGTTAAACCAGCCTGACACATCTCTTAAAAGTGACCTTTGCCATCAGGCTGAAGCTGCCTTTTCTCTGCCTTATTAGTGACTCCTGTCTTTGATGTCGTTCTTTGATAAATTACTTTCATAAGCACTGTTGTTTAAATCAGAGGATGTCAAATTTACATTATTCGATCCTGTTCATGCCTCTAGGCTTGCAGCTCTCTGTTGGGATTTTGTCTTGTGATCTTTAGAATATTTTTGCCTCTGATATTTCTAAGTGACTACACAAAATCCTAGATCACTGGTTCCCAAATCTTGTCATACTGTGAGCCTCCTTGGGACAACAGAAATGTTTATTTGGGGTGGAGTAAGCCAAGCTTCCCCCACCTAGTGTTCTCCAAATGTGTAGGACTGCCACATCTGTCATTCCCCACCAGCTGGGGAAGACTGGAGTGAGGGAGACTTCCTACCCCGTGAACAAATCCAATTTTGTTGAAATCCTTAAAGAATAACTTCCAGATGGGTAGTTGTGTTTGTCTGTTAATTCAATGAATGAATTTAGTATCTTTACATCCTTCCTTTTTTCCATGCTGAAACTCAAGGCAAAGTACACAGGGATTCCCAGGCATCTGATCTCCCTCCCAGTCACTGACAAGACCAGACTTGCTTGACTTCAGCAGTGGGGCGGCATCATGTGCTTTCAGAATTTCCCCTGCCTGTTGCCACAAGAACAACTATGTGTTGTATGGCATTTTCGAGACTACTGGATGAATTGGGGCATCTGTCGTTGAGGACTAGCGCTTTCTACATGTGTTATCCTCAGTTGGCAGAGGGAGCATACACAAGGTGGGCTGGGGAGGGGCCTTCATGTGGAGCAGCGTCCCTCCTTGTTCCCATTCAGTATTCACCTCAACCAGACAAGCTGCTGCCAACATGGCACACTATGCATGTAACGCAACATGTAGTTAGGCCTTTTGTCTTTAGGTGTTAGAGGACACTTTGTTATCTTCGGGCAAGAAAAAGACCTTGGTGTTGCCAATTGTGCAAGGCACAGCCTCTTACAACAGGGATAAACAGCAGAATGTAAACTGGAATCTGGGACTGGTGGCTCTTTGGGTGGTTTGCAATGGACCAGTAAGACTTTCCAACTCTCTGTACAACAGTGGTGTATGGGTCTAAAGAGAAAGAGTCTGTGATCAGTAGTGACTCAGATGTAGATCTGCCTTTCCATATGCCTGTCATCCCAGGGCTGTTGCTTTTGCCTTCTGTGCCACCATTTTGCACCTTGTTCCAGTTTGTAGGCTGTGGGGTTCCAGTAAGAAAACGGAATAGACCTCATAAGCCTGAAGGTGGGTATGCATCTTAGGCTTCCTTACAGCATAAGATGCATGCCCACATTTCCACTGTGGCTCCTTCTCATGCCTTTGAAGGGTATTTGAATGTCATGGAAGAAATTTGTAACCAGGAACTATAGCCAACCGGTGCTCCAAAGGGGCAGGTTTATAGCCACATGCTTTCCTACCTGTGGATACCTGCCAAAACTTATGCATATAGCTGTATCTTTGCTCTAACGCATGAAGTGGCCCAGGGCAAATGGATGCTCAAGTGCCGTGCAGAGCAGCGCCTTGAACCCTGCGGGCCTGAAATTTTAAGCTATTGATCCATGGAGCCTTTAAGCACACTTCTATGCATGTGTGCTTCCAGAGCTTTGCTAGGGAAGTTTATGATTTTCAGAAGGGAGGTGGCAGTGGGCCTGATCAGGGTGGTGCTGATTATTTTTCAGGCTCACTGTTTTCCTGGAGAAGTGAGAATGCTCAGCACTTTTTGCAAGAGGTACTCAGCCCTCACTGGATGAAGTCTTTACTGAGCTATAAATGGACACACATGCTGGTGTGGAAAGCTGCCTTTGGGAAATCTTCTCTCTTCTGTACTGAATTGTGATGAGCAGAAAATCTTCTTTTTGCTTGGAAGGCAGGCAGGAGCCGAATGTGGACCCAAATGTGCGTGGCATTTAGAAAAGAGTAAATAAGGTATTCAGCTTAAGGGGATGGAGCTCTGGCAGCTCAGAAATCCAGTTTTATATACTCTTTCTTCCTTTGCAATTGGACTCACGGCCCATAATTGGAGTATTCCCAGCAATCCTGCCTTCCACAACATGGTTTCTAGAAGTAGAAATTTCATTTTGGAAGGATCTTACATGTCAGGAACAGTTTAAAGTGTACTTGTTTTTATTTTTCCTTTTGAGTTGGATAATACGTACATTTTGTGGAAGTGCATAGGGGGAGCACCTGGGATTTGGAGAGCCAACATCACACCTGGGCCACTTAGCTGTTAAACAGATGCTCCCAATTTAGCTGCAAGGAGCTTTAAATCCCACTAGGTCTTTTCCTCATACATCTGTCCTCTTCCAAAATTAAAATATAACATTAATCCAACATATCTCCATTTACTAGCAGCCCATTAGAGTAGAACTGCGAGGCTCAAAAGAAAATTCTCTCAAAATTTTCAGTAAGTTTCCATGTGGGAACTTTTGTGTATATGAGTAGTACTTTCACTGTAGGGTCTTCCTTCCTTCCTTCCTTCCTTCCTTCCTTCCTTCCTTCCTTCCTTCCTTCCTAGGTGTCTTTAATGTAGAAATGAACTGAAATTGTGCTAGCTTGCCAGGCTAGTAGAAATCTAAAACAGCCCCTGTTAGAAGTGATATTGACAAAAGGCATCTGTTTTTATGGTGTTTGTTGTTTATTATTAAAAAACTTTGAAAGTTGATATGCCTGAAGGTAAACATAATAATTTCTTTTAGAATCAGAATGATCTTTGCTATTCATTAAAAATGTTGATGTGATACATGTTGATGTGAAAAATGTTGAGACATGAGGAACTATTTCATATGTAAGCACTTCGATCTAGTTATGGCTTTCTGATATGAAGACCTGTTGAAGATTATGCATACTGACTGGGGAATCCACAGAAGTCCCGTTGGGATATGCACATTCCTCGAGGGCTTTTGAGAGTATACATAGTGAGTGGGAAATGGGCAGATGACATGGTGGATGTGCACAGTGACCAGTTCTCTTCTTTAAGATTTAGTAGCACTTGTTGTTTTTCTTTCCCCCTCCCTGCATACTGTACAATAAGGTTGTAATGGGTAAATTTGGATCAATTTAGTCCCTCCAAAAACCTCACGTGTATTATAACATAATGATTGTCTGCCTCTGCCTCTTCATGTTATCTGTCTGAAAATGTCCTTATATAATAACTCTAGCCGTCTGGGCATTACAGAAGAGTTTCACAAGTTTGATGCATGTTGCCTGGTATGACATGTTCACATAGATAGATGGATTGAAAATGAAATCTTGTGTGACATCTCCAAATATATAGCCTCATATTTGTGATAGTTTAAGTTTTATAAATGAAATTTTTAGGTTGCTAGAGAATAAAATGTGTTGGAGGGAACATTCCAGAAAGACTTCAATGTATTCTCATCCAATGAGCAGCTTATTTGTTCTACTTATTACCATTCCATGATGGGTGTTCGTAGGTAACAAATATTTGTTTTGAATAATTTTTTTTTTTTAGACCTGTAGCACTAATTCTTTTTTTCTTCTCTAATGGCGCAGTTTGGTTGTTTTTGTACAATACAAAAAAGATAAATATTAACAAACAAGCAAATGTTAGTTACCCATTTGCACATATATTTTGTGTAATAATAAGCTAAATACCCTTTCAAATATAATTTAGGAAATCATTACAGTCTTTGTTTAATGTATATGGAATAGAATTAAAGGTGCAAATTGAATAGAACTGGTGCATATACCCTCCCCCCCCCCTCCATGTGCTTTAACCACTTTACAGTGGGAAGTAGCTGGTGAACAAATTGGTTTAGGGGGTGTTGAATCTCATTTAGCCCAAGGACTGAATTCTGTTTCAAGAGAAACTCATGAGGGCCACAGTCCAGTGGTGGTTGGGGCCAGAGACAAACAGAATACAGCCAGTCTCCAGGTCATGAACGAGGTCCATTCCTGAGAAAACAGAAATTTGTCTTCAAGTTGAAGATGTGTGAAAGTCAGTTCACTTAAAGTCAGCCCTCCATATTTGCAGGGGTTAGGGGCACAGGACTCCCGCAAACTTGGAAAAATCATTGAATATCTCTAGCCCGCTGCCCAGACTCACTAGCACCTCCTCTTTGTAGCAAGGAAATGCTGGAGAGATTTTGCTTTCTGGTTGGGCAGGGCAGGAAGCCATGTTTCGCATGCCTCCCTCTCTCCCCTTTCACTTTTTCGCTCTATGGTGATACTTTGGAGGCCCTCCCTCTTCTCTTGCTTCCTTTCTCTCCATGGCGATAATGATTTTCTGCAGTACTTTTTAAACAATTAATAGGATTTATGGAAGTTCTTCATCGCTCTGTGCATCACACATTAGGGGTGTTGTGCCTGCGCAGTACGTACAGCTGAGAAAGATTCAAAGCTTAATGGTTTTGGTGGGAACTCTGCACCCCTCCCCCCCATAGTATAAAGGGCAGAGTGCCTGCCATTTCCCCAGTCTTCTTGCGGCCGCTGTTCGCTGTGCCTTGAACCTTTTGTTGACTCTCGTAGCTATACTTGCCGTTCATATACATTTCATTCGCTGCTTTCTTCTTTCTCTTTCCTTGGTAGCAATCCCCTTCCATGTTATTACTACCTACCCCCCATTTTTAGAAAGTTTTTCTTCCCCAGGGGAACGATATATATAAACCCTTCTATCGTTATTCTTGTTATCTTTTCTCTCTGTCTCGCTATCCTCTCTTTTTCTTCGATGGCTCAGTGAGCAGCCTTCTGCAAGTGCGCCAAGTGTGGGGCTAAAATGTCCCCCACTGATCCGCACAATCTGTGTCTTCTTTGCTTGGGGAAAGGACACAAGACTGACAAGTGTGGCCATTGTCAGTCTTTCATGAGTCAGGCCCATAAGAACCACCAGAATCACCTGCAGAAGATTCTGTGGGACCAGGCTTGGTTGCATCTGATCAACTCGCAGCTGGGACTGCGTCTGCGGGCCCATCTATGGCCGCTCCTCCTCCTCGTCCATCGGCTGATGGTATGACTTCTGTGGAGGCAAAGCACTCCTCTCACTCTTCTCACCATAAGCAGAAGGAGAAGAGGAAGCACACTGAATCTGACGAGCCTTTGGCTCCTAAAAAGGCCAAAAAGACCAAGGCTGATAAGATCAATCGTAAACAGAAAAAACTGGCTAAGCCACCACAGAGAGACTCGGGTTTGACCACACCATCGGTGCTGCCCGCTGTCTTGATCCCGATGCTGGCTGGTTCACATCTTCCATTGGCCATCCAGATGGCCCCGCCAGGACCCCCTGAAAGGATATCTCTCTTGGGCCATTCTATTCCGGACCGCCTGGAGGCGGTTTGTTTGCGGCTCCATGTCTGATGGTGAGATTCAGGACTCGCCACCTCAACCCCAGACTGGACCTCCATCGATGCATTCTCCGACCCTGATGGCTGCCTCTCCTGAGGCCTCTCCAAGGACCCAGCCTCAGTCGACTCACCAACAACAACAAGCTCCAAGACAGCCTTCCAGGAACTGGGTACCTATGCCCTACGACGAGTTAGATCCTTCCTAATACCCTTGGGACTACTATCTGCCGTATGGGTATTACCCTAGGCCTTCCATGTGCCCACATCACTCTACACCGTATCTGGTCCCGAGAGATGTGCCCACGACATTGGCGGCTGTGTTATAGAAACAGAGCAAGTCAGAAGGGGCCTCCCGGGCCATCTAGTCTGACCTCCGGCACCAACTGGCTCTGCTCACGACATGCCCACCATGTGGACGTCCAGCCTGTCCTTGAACACCCGCACCGATGGGGCCTCAGTGACCTCTTGGGGAAGCCCATTCCACACCCTCAGGGTCCTGACTGTCAGAAAGTGCTTCCTGGTATCCAAATGGAACCTTGGCTCCCTGAGCTTTGCTCCACTGGAGCGTGTCCTGCCTTCCTCTGCAGGGGAGAACAGGTCTCTACCCATCTCCATGTGACACCCCCTCACATACACATGTGACATGTATGTCGCCAACAGATCCCCTCTGAGTCTCCTCCAGGCTGAAGAGACCCAGTTCCCTCAGTCTCGCCTCATACGGCATCCCCTGCAAACCGGCCACCAACATTGTGGCCCTACGCTGCACTGACTCCAACCTGGCTATATCCTTTCTGTAATGAGGGGCCCAAAGCTGAACACAATACTCCAGTTGCGGGCACACCAGAGTCATGTAGAGTGGTAGTAATACCTCTCTTGATCTAGAAGCCACACTTCTGGCTATGCAATCAAGGGTGGTGTTCGCCCTCTTGACCACCGCATCACACTGCTGACTCATGTTTAGTCTGCAGTCAACCAGTACCCCGAGGTCCCTTTCACAAATGCTGCTTTCCAGCCACTTGTCACCTAACCTGTACTTATGACACCTATTGCTATGCCCCAAGTGCAACACCTTGCACTTATCCACATTGAACGCCATCCTGTTGTCTCCTGCCCACTTCCATAGTCTGTCCTGATCCTTTTGGATCTGGAGTACCTGTTCCTCAGTTGTGGCCACTGCTCCAGTTTTAGTGTCGTCTGTGAATTTGATCAGCAGACTGTTCACCCCTTCTTCCATGTCGTTAATGAAAAGATTAAACAGGATCGGCCCCAGGACAGAGCCCTGGGGGACCCCGCTTGTTACTGGCCGCCATCCCGTTGATTCCTCACTAATGGTTACCTTCCGCTTTCGGTCAGTCAACCATGTCCTAATCCACCGGACAGTATCCCAAAACTCCTCAGTTTCTCCACCAGGATATCATGGGGCACTTTGTCAAAGGCCTTGCTGAAATCCAGGTATACCACATCCACTGCATCCCCTCCATCTAGCCATCTCGAAACCTTGTCATAGAATTCCACAAGGTTTGTCTGGCAGGACCTGTTTTTGCGGAAGCCGTGTTGTGTGGGTGTCAGCCTCCCTTCCCTATCTAGCATCACTAGATCTCTCTCTATTATGAGCCTTTCCATTGTTTTTCCTACAATGGACATAAGGCTAAGTGGTCTATAATTCCCCATGTCCTTTCTACTACCCTTTTTGAAAATTGGGACCACTGATGCCACCCTCCAGTCCTCTGGAACTTCACCTGTTCTCCACGAGGTCTCAAAAATGGAGGCCAGCGGGCGTGAGAGAACCCCTGCCAACTCTCTAAGTACTCTCGGGTGTAACCCGTCAGGGCCTGGCACCTTTGTAATGTCCAATGCCCTGAGGAGCCCCTCGACTTCAAGGGGGGGTGACTCTAATCTGTGCCCCTAAGTCCCCAGTCTCATCTAATCTCCTATGCGGATCTCCCCTGTCCTGCTTTGGGGAGAACACAGAGGCAAAATAGTCATTTAGCATCTGTGCCTGTTCCCTCATATCAGTCACTGGATCTCCTTCCTCCTTATTTAGTGGTCCCACCACTTGTCTCCCCTTCCTCTTCTTATTTACATGCTGAAAGGAGCCCTTTTTGTTGCTCTTGATATTCTTGGCAAGTCTCTTTTAAAGTCTCAAATACCCTTTTATCTATTTCCCCCAGTACCCATTTCCTACGGAGGTTCCTCTTTCGTCTAATCCCTTTAACCACCTCCTTTCACATCCATGGCGGCACTCTCCTCCGCCTCCCCACCTTACTGACTAGAGGCATCGTCAAGGCTTGCGCCTCCAGAACCTCCCTTTTGAGTGCTATCCACCCCTCCTCAACTTGCTTACCTTCCAGTAACCTATCCCAGGAAACTTTCCCCAGTCTGGCCTTCAGTTGGCCAAAGCTGGCCCTCTTGAAGTCCCAGCTTCTAGTGCTCGACCTGCTGCCCATCCGCAGTCCCCTGATCTCAAAGCAAAGGATGGAGTGATCACTCGCATCCACAGCTCCCCTAATCTGTACTTCATCTATCAGCTCCTCCCTGTTGGTCAAGACCAAGTCAAGGATGTTTCCCCCCCTCGTCGCCTCTCGGACCCTCTGTGTGAAAAACCCTCCCTCTATAGCTTCTAGGAAGCGACGTGACCTCGCTGTCACCGCTGAGTGAGTCTCCCAAGTAATATCCGGGAGACTGAAATCTCCCATAATTACTGTGTCTCTCCCCTGAGATAGCCTTAGAATCTGGTCTGTCAGGACATCATCCAGGGTCTCAAGTTGACCTGGAGGGCGATAAAATACCCCCACTGTTCACGTCTCTTTCCCTGTCAGAACTCCTAAGTTTCACCCAGACTGCCTCTACTGAATTCCCATCTGTGCTGCATTCTATCTCACTGCATCCTATCCCTTCCCTGACGTATAAAGCCACGCCCCCACCTCTCTTTCCCTTCCTGTTCCTTTCTAAAAAGGTGATACCCTTCTATGTTCACATTCCAGTCTTGCCTTTCATCCCACCAAGTTTTTGTGATTCCCACCAGATCATACCCTCCTATTCCCAGGAGAGCTTCAAGCTCTTCCTGCTTATTGCCCATGCTCCTAGCATTGGTGTACATGCACCTCAACTCCTTCCCACCGCTTCCTTTCCTTGGAGTTCCCAGCCTCCTCCTTCCTCCCATCCTCCCTGATACCTGGCCCCTCTCTGTAGGAGTCCTGTCAGTCCCTCTAAAACCCTGCTCCCAGAGCCCTGAGAGACTAGACCTTGTCTAGACCTCCTTCTTCCTCGGCTGATTCTTCCTTCAGCCCACTGTATCAGTACAACTTGGGTTCAGAGGACTCTGAGCAAGCATACACTTCGCCAGATGCTATTATCTCCACTCAAGGCCCTGGTTTTGTGGAAGAGTTTTGTGGAAGAACTTCGGAGAGCTGATGGTACGACTGGCCACGTCACTGGAGATAGAAGTCCAACACCGCTTCAATCCCATTACGGACAATTTTTATGACATCCTGTGGAAAGAACAATCCTCCACCATCTCCTTGCCACTCATCACAACTCTATGGCAAGCCATGACTGATACCTGGAAGTACCCAAATCAGCCGCACCCAACCTCCCAGCATGTATAAAGTCTGGGAACAGGACATCCCATTCTTACTCAAACACCCCAAACCGAACTCAGTCGTCGTGGAGTCATCATAAGGTCAGGAACACAGGGAGCATTCTACTCCCAGGGATAAGGAGGGATGCAAAATCGATATGATGTCTCGCTGCATCTACGCTGCCACTGGTCTCGGGCTTCACATTTCTAATTACAAAGCAACAATGGCCAGTTATCAATATTTTCTTATGCAATGGCTGGAATCAATCACTGCGGGTCTCCCGGAACAGCAAAGAGACTTTGCCTGAGTCTTCCATGCAGGTGGCTATCCAGCAGCTGACTGTGGTGAGACATCATGTCAATTACGATTTGAGGGTGCTCGTCGGTGCTGTCACCCTCCGTTCCCATGCCTGGCTCTGATCTTGCAACTTCCTGGATGAGACCAAGAGGCAAATCGAAAGCATGCCCTTCAATGGCTCGGGGCTTTTCAATGCACGTACTGATTACAAGCTTGAAAATATCTACAAAGCACATGTCACCGCTCATCAGATAGAGGTTCCCTCGCAGCAATGACGTAAGTGGACTTGGTCCTGTTCTCAGTACAGATACCAACCAGATCCTCAATATGTCGGCCATCAACAATTCCAATCTTGGCAGCAGCGTAATCGCAACAAGGCAGCACCTCATTACCAACAAGCCCATCACCGCCCTGACTCCGACAAATGCCAGTGTTGACAGGGCGCGCAAACCAATCCTCAACTCTTCAACCCACCCTCCCCTCTTCCTTTTGGGGATTGGGTGCAAAGCCGACTCCCCATTTGGGAGTCCATCACATCTGAAAAGTGGGTGCTTTCCATTGTGGAACATGGATATAAAATTGAGCTTGACACCATGCCCCCACCGGGACCGATCTGATATACGTCTCCCTCTCCGGTCCTTCAAGACAAAGTTTCCCAACTACTTTGTAAAGAAGCGATTTGACAACTCACCCACTCCAAAGGGCTCCATGGCTTCTACTTGAGATATTTTACGGTTCCGAAACGGGACAGTGGTGTGCACCCAATTCTGGACTTACTCGGTGTCAATAAGTTCATCAAAACCAAAAAGTTTCAGGTGACCACCTTCCAAAACACCCTTCTGCTGCTCAGGAGAGAGGATTGGTTCGCATCTCTGGACTTGAAAGACATTTACTTTCATGTCAGTATCCACCCTACTCATAGGCAACTGCTCAGGTTCACAGTTGGTGCCAATATTTTCGAATACAGTGTCCTGCCCTTTGGGCTTGCTACTGCCCCAAGGGTCTTCACCAAGTGCATGGCTCCTGTTTGCACCTACCTGAAGCTACAAGGCATCCACATTTACCCCTACCTTGATGATTGGCTGATCGTCTCCTCTTCCAGAGAAGGCCTCCTTTCAGCCATTGATACCACATGTAGTCTTCTTGACAAACTTGGACTCTGTATTAACGTTGAGAAATCCCGCCTCATTCCTTCCCAGGTTATTGACTTCACTGGAGCTCGCCTCGACTCACTTCATGCCTGAGCCTTCCTTCCGCAGGCTTGAAAGGACAAGCTACGCTCCTCCATCCATCAGATTTTCATGTACCGGACTGTGTCCACACTGTCTATACAGAAACTGCTGTGCCGCATGGCTTCCATGGTCTCCATGGTTCCCAGTGCCAGATTATGGATGAGACCATTACAGCTATAGTTCAACTGTCTCTTCCACCCACTGCACAGCCCACCTCATCACCTGCTTCAACCACCCGCCTCCATTCTTCGGACTGTGTCATGGTGGACAGTGGAGAACAACCTCTCTGTTGGGGTCCCGTTTTGACAGCCCCAGCTGGCTCTGACACTCTACACCGATGCTTCCCTTACAGGATGGGGAGCACACTGTGCTGACCTCTGCACTCAGGGTGCCTGGCAGGAACACGAGACCTCCAGACATATCTTTGAGAATATCCTTCAGGACCGAGTTGTTCAGATAGCTTCAGACAATGTAGTTACGGTGTCCTACATCAACAAGAAGGGCGGTACGAAGTCTGCCCCACTGGCTTACCTTGCTCTCAGCCTATGGGACTGGTGTATTCTGAGAGGGATCACCCCTCTCGCTGTTCACCTTGCTGGAACTGACAACAAAGAAGCAGATGTTCTCAGCAGATGCATGTCAACAACTCATGAATTGGCGTTGGATCTCCAGGTCTGCCACCATCTCTTTCAACTTCGGGGTCCTCCAGACATAGATCTGTTTGCCACCCACAGCAACTCAGTCTGCGTGACTTATTGTTCCCGGGCGGGCATCAGTTTGAACTCAGTTGGAGATGCACTGATGGTTCCTTGGACGAACAAGTTCTTTTATGCTTTTCCTCCAATACTTCTAATCACAAAGAATCTAGCCAAAATCAATCAAGACAACGCTCGAGGAATTCCCATCACGCCTTGGTGGCCCCGACAACTGTGGTTTCCCCCTATTGTCCACCTCTCTGAGAACACTTTTCTTCGTCTTCTGCGGATTCCACATCCTCTGACTCAACAAAGCAGCACCATTCAACATCTGGATCTACACTCTCTGAACCTTACGGCCTGGCTTATTCAATGACTAATGCTGCCTGATTGACACCGACAAATCGGTCAGATTTGGCACCTCTTCTCCAGCCCTCTGCCACAGCCGTACCGTCAGTTTCGACATCGGTTCCCAGTTCTTCATTGAATCTGGACATTTTCCTCCCTGACATACAGTTTATTCTCCAATCTGCTCTAAGACCAGCAACTCACCGCTCATATGAGGCTAAATGGAAATGCCTTACCTCATTTGTGTTAACCAACCATTTCACTCCTCATTCAGCCTCAACTGAGAACATTTTACAATTTCTCCTTTCTCTACACCAGAATGGACTTAAGCCTTCTTTTATTAAAGTTTACATCACTGCTATTTCACATCACCCATATCTGGCTCCTCAGTATTTTCACATTTTCTCATTCGTCACTTCTTAAAAGGGCTACAAAACCTCCAACCACCATTCGGCTCAGTGGTACCAACGTGGAGTCTTTCAGTGGTTCTTCAGGCACTTACCAAACCTCCATTCGAACTGCTAGCCACTACGGATATATGTCTTTTATCCTGGAAGTTGGCTTTCCTCATAGCCATTACTTCAGCCAGGAGGGCTAGTGAACTCTGTGCTCTGCGAATTGACCTCCTTACCTCAACTTCCACAAGGAGATAGTTGTTCTTCGTACAGACCCGGCCTTCCTTCCTAAGTTGCTTTGCCTTTCTACATCAATCAAGACATTGTCTTACCGGCTTTCTTTCCTATGCCTTTGACACGGATAGAATGTTCTTCACATTCACTCAATGACCGATGCTGTTTGGCATTTTATCGATCCCGGACTGAGTCTTTCAGAAAGACTAAACGCCTTTTCGTCAAGTACTCTGAACATGACAAAGGCTCTCAGATTACTTCTCAGAGACTCTTTTAGTGGATTGTTCAAACTATTGAACTCTTCTACCATCCAGCGAAATTGGACTTACCTGTGATGCCTAAAGGTCATTCCACAAGGGCTGTTGAGGCTTCTTCTGCCCTTTCTGCCAGCATTCCACTGCATGACATCTGCAAGGCGGCTACCTGGACTACCCCTTGCACGTTTACCAAACACTACCGACTAGATCAGGGGTCCTCAAACTTTTTCACCAGGGGACCAGGTGAAAGGTGCTGGTGCTGGGCGCGGGCCGGAAAGGTGGTGCCGGCGGTGCACATGGGCTGGCGTGGGGGTGGGGGCAGTGCGTGCAGGCGTGCGCGCTGAGGCGGGGGTGTGCGTGCGAGGTGAGGCGCAGGCAGGCAAACACGTGCCATGGGGCAGGTGTATGAAGCAGCGGCTTGCTCACTTGAAGATTGTTTTCTCCGAGTGAGCAAACCGCTGCCTCCCCGCGCGTGGGGCAAGGTGGGCAGTGGCGGGCATGCATGCGGCGGGTCCAAATGGGCATGGCGGGCCAGATCCGGCCCCTGGGCCATAGTTTGAGGACCCATGGACTAGATGTTCATGCCTGACCGGACTGCTCTTTCGGCCATGCAGTCCTCCCCTCAGTTCTTCAGTGACAACACATCCCGCCTCCGGATGCGCTAAGCTTACTAATCACCCATAATGTGCGATGCACAGAGGCCATGGCGAAGAAAGGCAGTTGCTTACCTGTAACTGTCATTCTTCGAATGGGCATCTATGCATTCACACAACCCACCTGCCAGCCCCACTTGGTGTCAGTGACTGGGTTAATGGGAATTACTTTCTTTGTACTTTCACATTGTATCTACCTATATAATATAGGTATATATTTTTATATCTTATGCTCCTTACTTGAGCATCCCTATCTGATCTGTCATTACTGTCAATTTGTTTTTCATTGATTCCACCTGGGGGGTGGACGGACGGTCTTCAGTAGACTGGGGAAATGGCGGGGAGGGGGGGAGGGCGCAGAGTTCCCGCTAAAACCGTTCAAGCTTTGAATCTTTCCTGGCTGAAGGCACTGCGCAGGCGCAGCCCTCATAATGTGTGATGCACAGATGGCTACGCGAAGAATGACAGTTATAGGTAAGCAACCTGCCTTTCCTTCATATGTATGGGTTGTTTATAACTCGGATGCTCATAACTCAGGGAATGTCTGTCCAAAAAAAGATCAGCATATTTTAGCTTAAAGACATTACTGACAGTAGCCAAAGCTTAGAACTCATTTCAGCCATTTGGAATGGGGTGAAAGCTAGGAAACCACTCAACTTGGTACTAAGCAGAAAGGTGTGGGGCCATGGAAATGCAGCCATCTGGGAAAACTCATAGGGCCAGATTTGGCCCCTGGCTTCAGGTTCTGTATGCCCAAGCCAGAGTCATGCACTCCTGGCTTAGATTCTATCTTTTTGCAGATGCACAGTGGCATCGTAGTGACTATTTTGTTTTCTTTCTATATATAAAATTAATCAATCAATTAATTAAATTTCTGTACTGCCCAACAGCTGAGGCTTTACACAGCACATCAGAAACACAGTATAAAATGTGACATATTAAAACCTGATTACAAAAACTTACCATGCTGAATTTAAACCAAATGTAAAACAGATACAAGAAATTAGAGTAACTTGAAAAAATCTTAGGGCTTGTTGAGCAACTAGTAAGCTATGGTAAACTAATTGAATGCCCTAGAGAGCAGTCTTTTACCTGGCACCAAAAAGATAGTAGGGTTGGGCCTCAATGGGGAGTTTGTTCCATAACTGGGAGACCACCAGTGAAAAGGCCCTTCTCCTTGTTGCCACCAACCAAGCCTCCCTCAGAGGTGGCAGTCAGAGCAGGCATCAGATCTTGATCATAGTGTCTGTGTAGATAGTGGTTGGGAGAGGTGTCTGACAGCTATTGTCATTCTGAGTCATGTAGGGTTTAATAAAAACAGCACCTTGAAGCATATACACAGCCACTATAAGCAGGCAAGAAGTGATGTTATTCGTTCAGACTGTCTAGTCCCAGTTATTAGCCCGGCTGCCACATTTTACAGAAGTTGCTCCTTTCAAATAGGTTTCAAGGGCAGCCCTATGTAGAGTGCAATGCAGTAATCTGTCTTAGAGAGTAACAGAGCATAGATCACAGATAGCAGGCTATCTCTGTCCAGATTGGGGTGTAACTGAGCCACCAGCCAAAGCTGGTAGAAGACACTTTGAGCCACTGAAGCCACCTGGGCCTCAAGTGACAAAGATGACTCAAGGAGCACTCTCAGGTTACAAGCCTGCTTCTTCAAGGAGAATGCAGCCCCATCTAGAACAGGCTGAATTCTCTCTATTCAGTCAGAGGAACCACTTTGTTACCAATTTAACCAATTTTTTAACCAATTTGTTAATCCTCATCCAGTCCTTTGTCGCAGCCATTCAGTGTATCCACAGCCTCACCTGCTGACAAAGGAAAGGAAAGGAAAGGGGGAGGGGGGAGGGGGGAGGGAGAGAGAGCTGTGTGTCATCAGCATATTGATGGCAATGCACTCTGAAACTCTGGGTGCCCTCACTCATCAGTTTCATGCAGATGTTAAACAGCATGGGAGACAAGACTGACCTTCGAGGAACCCCATACTGGAGGATCCAAGGTGGCAAACAATATCCCCAAGCACCACTTTCTAGAACCTACCATCCCAGTAGGAGCTGAACCACTGTGTGGTATTGCCCCTCACTCCAAACGCAGAGAGTTGCTCCAGAAGGATACCATGGTTGATGGTATCGAAAGCTGCTGAGAGGTCCAGGAGAACCAGAAGGATCATACTTTCCCTGTCAGTCTCTTGGCAAAAGTAATCAAAATGACCTTTTGCTAACCCCGTGTATTGATAGTCATAACTTCATGTGTTTTCTCCTTCACATAATTGTCTGTCATTGTTGTGGGGGGCAGTATATGACATCATGTTATACGTGAGTGAAGCACCATGTTGTAAAGAGAGGAGAAAGTTTTTTCTTGCAGGCTGTTCCCCCACCACCTGTCACCTCTGCTGAAACATGTAGTTTGAGTCTTTTCTAAGTTCAGTGTACATGACCTCTCTTGTTAATGACAATAAGAAACAGTCACTGTTTCTTATTAAGTGAAGGCCCACTGCACTGCCAACAAAGCTCATTGTCTCTCTCCTCGCTCATGAGGAGTAAATAACCTGGTGCAGCATCTGTTTATAGAATACGTTTCTCTCCTCCAAACTTCTGTTAGTCTTGGCCTTGGTTGGGCAGGACTTGGCTGGCTGGCTGCTTGTGAGCATAAGTTTACCCTTTCTGTGTAATGTGGAGAAATTCTTTATTTGTGAGTAAGCAAATACCCTTACTTGTTCTGTCCTCTTCCTGCGATGGCCTCAGTGAGCACACGCCACCAGTGGTCAACGGGGGTCTCAGACTCATTTGCCTTGACTAGAAACTGAAATTTTGCATGGATCCATAAACCTCATGAGTTAAAGCTGGAGTGAAGATCTGAGTATGGCTGCATTGCGTATGTTCAGAAATGTGAGCTCATCCATTGTGTGTTGCTGTGCCTAAGAATTCCTCAGTGTAAACAGAAGCTTGCTTGGCAGTGTTGGATAGGCAACCCAGTTAAGTCATGGATAGGCAACCTGGTGCCCTCCAGTTGCTTTGAACTGCCACTTCCGCAATCCCTGTTCATTGGTGGTGCTGGTTGTCACTGATGTGAGTTACTATCCAAAACATCTGGAGAACACCATGTTGCCTGCCCCTGGAGAAGCCTGCTACTTCTTCCTACACCCATCTGCAGCTGACTGTGACCAATGCACACTTTTACGGCTTCAGCATGAAGCCAGATCTCTTCCCACCCGTAATTTCGCTTAACATCTAGTCTGATGAAGAGTTCTGGAGAACTTGAAAACTTTCTTGCTATTCTATGACATTTTTGGTTTTAATAACTGGATTATGGTTCGATTTTTATTCTTATAGGCCAGCACAGCTGTCTTTCCTTTTTAAAATATGAGTTGAACGACAATATATAACATCACAAGTGCTTAGGCCCACATAAAGGCCAAATAAACAATACATTTCTAGAAAGACATCACAAAGCTATTTTAAGTGTACATTTAAGCATGCAAAGTGTGCATGCACAATCTTGTGTGTGCAGATGTGACCATCATACAGATATGTTTCTCAGAGAACCGGGATGTACTGCAGCTCCCTGTTGAAGGCACACTCTCGGAAAACCTGAGTTTGCCTTGTGTAATGAGTAAATGACCTTGTATGTGTTCAGCCTAAAGACTACTATATATGGATCTTGTATTCTTCTACTGGAGACTGAACTGAAGTAATAGCTGTTTAAGAATAAATGCTTTGAAGTTTTAGGCAGATATATGGTGGTCAGGTAGGGATATGTAGACTTGAAAATGTACTCTTGTTACTTTTCAGCTTTCTTCTTCTTTTTTTTATAGTCTAAGTGGAAATCCTGTATGCTGTGTGAAGGATGATAAGGCCTAGAAGATGTGGACATGTTTTCTTTACTTAATACTGTGCCTTGTGATCCAAACAAAATGTAATGTGCCACTTGAATGTTTATGTTGGAAAGGTTTATGCTTGTGCAAATGGTGATTGTTTTTATGAGGAGGGTACAAAAGTGTATACAGGAAGGAACTGTAAATACCATATATCAGTCTTGTTAACTGACAGATGGGTATATAGCTGGCCTGTATAAAATCTATATCTGCAGCTAGGCATGTGCAAGTGCCTTGCTTACAAGCAAGGGGAATAGATTTTAGAAAGAACAGTTGGTTTGTAGAAATGTTTTTGTGTTGAGAAAATTCTCTCCATGGAACAAAACCAGATGTTTTTCGAAGTCCTTACCTCTTAAATGCTTTCCTTGTGATTTTTCTAAGATTCTTTTTTCCTAAGAGGAGTCACTTATAGTTTTTTGGATGATGTGTGAAAAGGAGAAAGTATTTCAACAACCCATGTGCTTTAAAGCAAACATGCGTGAACATACATGTGCACTGGCACACACAGAGTAAGATGTGAAAGTTACTTGTGAAAGTTCAAAACAGTCCTTTCTGTAACAGGAAGTAAGGACTCCTCACTTACGAGAGGGACAGGGGGAGCCGTGCGTGTAGAAGCTTCCTGTGGCCACTACTCCCCTTTGCTGCTTCTGTGCAAAGCAGAGTGATCTTCTCTAGGAAGGAGGGAGAGTCTTCTTCCAGCTCCGGCTCAGAAAAGCAGTTTGTAAAGTCGCTTTTCAGGAGTTTCCTGCTTGTCTCCCTGGCTTCTGGCTGTGCTATTCTCCTTGGTCTCACTGTGGCATGCAGGATATTGACTCCAGGGTTGCAGATTTTCTGCCCGAGCAAGCAGGGGAGTATACAAATTAGAAAATTACACCCTTTGCAACCTGGGAGCCAGCTGTCACCTTGCTATTATTATCCCTGGAAGGGCAGGTCCCATTTGGCGATGCCAGCACATGGCTCATGAGCCACCGTGGGCTAGTTGAGGAGCCTTGGCCCCTGCAGCTTAAGCCCAACTGCAACAGTAACTTGTGCTAAAGGCACCCCCCTGGTATTCATTGGCTACATGGCGCGTCTAGAGAAAATGCAATTGGATTTGCTTGCAACCGTGAGAGGGGTGGGGGGAGCTGGGGTGAACTGTTCAGAAGTGGGATGATTTGTGAGGAGCTAATTATCTCTGCCATTGTGTTAGAAATGGTGTAATTGTTAATATGAGCTAGAGAGCAGCAGGCTCCCTCCTGTGCGTTGTCACTAAATACAGGATTGTGCACACCCATTAAAGGCAATGGGCTGATTTGGTTATGTGATTGAGTGCAGTTTAGTTTACCTCATCTGAGTTCCAGCTTGAGAGGGAGCCGGTGGCTTTAAAAGGCCCAGACGCAAGAACGTGGAGGGTCTTTCTGGACAAAGAAGTTGCGTCCTTTCTCTGCTGCCCCCCTCCCACCACATTTGAGCTTTCTGTGGCAGGCACAGCCTGAGGCAGAAATGTCAGCGGCCATAATTCTGTCAGGTTGGGGGCTGGGGAAATGGCACCTATAGGGAAGAATGCCCCATCCTCCTATTGAGAGGTGGCTGCTGAGAAGTAATATATAATTCACAAGGCCATGCTGCTTCACGCAGATGGTGATATTCAAGCATGACTGACGTTAGAGGAGCAAAATCTCTGAAGCTTTTATTTTCTTCACCCTTTCTCCTTCCTCTCCTCGCTGTGGTCTGCTGAAGCTCTCAGCGTTAAAAATTTCCCAAGCCTGGAAACTTCAGGCAGTCTATAATTTTACAGTGCTCCTTTTAGTCTCTAATTTCAGCCTTTTGCTTATACGTCTGTCCAGCCCAGGAAGCATTTCCCATACACACTTCATCCTCATTTTATCTGAAGGACCATGAGGTCATTCAATGCATTTGGGTAATCAGAGGCTTGGATAGGCAGAAGTATTATTTTTGCATGGTTGCTTTGGGGGAGGGGTGTGTGCGGAACATTACAATTAGTCTTTTCTGGTATTCCTTCTTTTAAACAGCATCCCTTGCTCTAGAACATATCTTTGTAGAACTGAACTGTCCCTTGAGAGAGAAAGAAGAATGAGATGGATTGTGTGGGTGTCATGGCCCATAAGCCTGTGGCAGGGAGAGACCACTGGGAGTCCAGGCCCAGCTCTGTTGCCACCTGCCCCGAGGGGCTCGCAAAGGACCCATTTCTCACACGTCTCTGCTGTTTTCCCCTCCATGCTCAGGAGGGACACACACTGCCTTTTTAACCGCCCACCCCACTTGTGCCTTCTCATATCAGAGTGGGGAGCCAGGAAGGCTTTGGCAGAGCTGTCTCTTGGTTCATGCTGCTGAATTAGCAGCTCAGGTGCACAAAAACAGAAGAACTTTTTCAGAATGGTTGTTTCTGTTCAGATGGAGGCAGAGAGGATTAAAGTATGGCTCCTCAAACTAAGGCCTGCAGGCCAGATCCAGCCTGCCATGTTCATTTAACAGGCCCGCCCCACAGGTTTGGCACACGAGAATGCACGGCTTGCTCACGAGGAGATCATTTTGGACCCACTCGGAGAAAATGATCTCCTCTTGAGCAAGCCAGCGCCTCGCCATGTGTGCGCCCAGCGGCGGCTTGCTCCGCAGCCCCCCTCCCACCCTCGTGTGCCCTGCCCCCTCACCAGCCCACGCCCCCTCCCGCACCGCCTTGGCGGCCGTGTCCACTGCTGGCACCTGTCAACTGGCCCCCTTTAGAAAAAGTTTGAGGACCCCTGGATTAAAGGGTCTGTCTCAGCACTGTCTGGGGCCCAGTGAATCAGGGGCCTGCCTAGAGGAGTTTAGAAACTGGGCAGATGATGAGGCCATTTGCAGGCAGTGAAGTGGAGGCTGCTGCGGGTGTCTCTGGGCAGAGGGCTTCTAGCGCTACTCCTGAGATGGCCCTGTGCAGCTCCGAGGGAGGCCAGGTGGGTGGCTACTAGGAAGAGGGCCTTTTCTGTTACTGCACCCAAGCTATGGAAATGAATTTCTCTCATGTGGCACCTACATTGTACTCTTTCCAGCACCAGGTGAAGACCTAGTTTTCCCAAGAATTCTAGCCTCAGGCTGTTTAAATTTGGAATTATATTGTAAATTTTTGTCCTGATGCTAGGTTTTATTTCAATTGTCACTGACATTTTTTACTGTAGTTCAACTACTTAAATTCTTATTTTATACTGAATGTCAATTTGAAATTGTCTTTAAATTGTTGTGAACTGCTCAGAGAACTTTGGTTATTTGGTAGTATAAAAATATAATATATATATGAAATATTCCATAATTTTCTCTTTAACAATTGTTTTTGACAGGGGAAAAAAGTGGATTAGACAAATTTAGGGAGCAGAAGGTGATTAGTGTCTACTAGTCCAGAGGGCTACCTGCCACCCCCAGGATCAGAGGCTGTCTGTCCACATACACAAGTTGCTGAGGAACATGGGTAGGAGGGTGCTGCGGTTACACTCATCTGCTTTTGCATTTCCATGGGCAGCAGGTTCCTCTTCGAGTGGAAGAAGTAGGGTTGCGTAAAATGGCCAGATGTCCTCAGACACGGCCAGCATCAAAAGATAGAGCTAGTGAGAAAACATAAGGGTTACAAATGGAAGACATCATCATCTGGGTCTCCTGTAAAGGTCCATGAACAAGGCAGACAATTGTACAATAGAGTTTCAAGAAGTTCCCGGTGGGGAGAGGAAAAAAGAGAGGAAGGAAGGAAGGACAGCATATGACACATTTCAGAGTTAGAACCTGACAAAACTGCTACCTTGATTAATCTTAGGTTTTCTCAGATATAATTACACTTGTACCAAGTATTTGTTTTATGGTTCACCTTCCTATTTCTGGGCTTGATGATGCAGAAAATAATGTCTCACAACCAAGGATCTGATTGCAGGAGAGTGCATCACTTAACTCTTTTGTATCCGCCTTCAGAAAGGCCACCTAACCCATTTTCCCTCTTCCATTATCCATCAACACTTAGAGCGGTACTCATTTGAGACAGCTAGCTCAAGGACAGCCTGTGAAACCATCCCAGTTAGGTTGCTACAGGGCATGGATCATTGCCAGTAGCAGTGTTGCTGCTGTGCAACTCTGATAGTTTGATGGGCGCAGTGAAAAGAAAAGCTCCTTGCCAAAGGGATAGATGCTGGGTGGGAAAATGGGGCATTGTTGGGATTCTTTACTATGGTATCAACGGTGTGTATGATGCAGATTCCCCTCCCCCCCTTGGCCAGTAATGAAATAATAAATCAGATTTGTGGCATTTGTAAGATGAAATGTTTTCTTGAAAATGAAATCACCCTCCTGGGTCTGTTGTTATATAACCAAGGGCTGAGAGTGCTTTCTTCGCTCAAGATGCAATTGTTAACAGGCTATTTGTGGGCCAGCACCACAAAAACCACCACTGTTGATTATTGCAGTCTTTAATTCCAACTGCCTAGTTTGGCTGGAGATGTTGGAGGAGACAGGGAAGAGATGAAGGCAAAGCCAAGAGGGAGAAATATTTGGAAGGGGGTTGGAGAGGGCTGTTGATGTGCAGTCTTGTGGTTGGAATTGAAACAGGGGATGCCAAGACGTGATCTGGAAGCGATTCCTTGCTATGCCAGAAACTTCATGTGTGGGCCTATGTGGGACACAGAAACCTTCTCACACAGACCAAGCCCTGATGTGGTGAACAGAGTAGATCATCTGTGTGGAATGCCAGCATGTACAAAGCCACTATGTGGCATAGTAAATTGCTCTGGTTATTTCATACCAGGTTTTTTCAGGAAACATCAGACAAGCTCTTTATTGCTGATCTTCCTATGACACTAATTGGGAGAAGGTTTAGGACAGATAAAAGGAAGCACTTCTTTATACAGCATATAGTTAAAGTATAGAATTCGCTGCCATGAGCAGTGATGATGGCCACCAATCTGGATGGCTTTAAAGGGGATTGGGCAGATTCATGAGGGAGGAGGCTATCAGTGCCTACTAACCTTGCTGGCCATGTGCGGCCTCCTCCATCAAAGGTGGCATGCTTGCATACACCAGTTGATGAGGAGCTTGGGCAGCCAGAGGTCTTGCACTCATCTTGCTTGAGGGATCCTGTGAGCAGTGGGTTGCCACCGTGTTTATGGAATGCTGGACTGGATGGACCTTTGTTATGATTAGAAAAGTATGCTTTTTCTGTGTTTTCTACATTGCTATCTTATGTGATTGTTCCTCAGGAGGAACATGTGCATTTCTTGCTCTACATAGGGTTACAACTAAGCAGTGCTTTTTTTGTAAAAAAAAAAAAAAAAAAGGTGCTGCAACTCACGTCTCCTGCAGTAAGCGCGCGACCACACACAGCGGAGTGTCCGTCCCAAGCCGAGAGCAGCGCCCTCACTATCTCACTATCAGATAGCAGACACAAAAGCAGCCTCCAATGAGGTTCGTTGCTGATCTGCTATGATTCAAAATCACGTCGTAAAATCCATTGGAAAAAAAGGTGCCAGAACGCCATTCTGGTGCGTTCGATGACAAAAAAAGCCCTGCAACTAAGTAATATTTTAAGGCTTGTAGATGTGATAGGTATGCCAAAATCTAGTGTGTTGTAGTGGTTACTTTTGGACTAGGATTGGGGAAATACTGGTTTGAATCCACTCCTGGGCTAGGAAGGCTCATTGAGTGAATTTGGAGCATTCACTTCCTGTTAGCTTACCTCATGGATTGTTGTGAGAATAAAATTAAGAGGTATATATGTCACTTTCAGCTTCTTGGAGGAAGGGTGGAATAAATAATAAATGAAATCTTCCTTAAAAATTAAGGGCATCTCTTTATTTTCTGTCGATAAGAATTGTTGCAGGGTTTTTAAAGGTATTAATATGGTGGTGTGGTGTGTTGTGGTGTGGTGTTTAAAGTCTTGCACTGGGATTCCGGAGATCTGGGTTCTAACCCCCACTTTGCCATGAAGTTCCCTGGGTGACTCTGGGGCAGTCACTGACTCTCATACTTCATAGGGTTATTGTGAGAATGAAATGGAGGGTGGAAGGATCTTGTGAGCAGTCTTGGGTTCCTTGCAAGAAGAAAAAAGAGAGGTCATACCTGTAACATAATCATGATTTTTATATCTTAACCCTGAATGTATGCAAAAACAGGTGTTTAGGCCTTGCTGAAGCTAACAGTTCTTTTTTAGACATCCTTCCTTTTGCCTACACCCATCTGAAATTTTGTCCTTGAATGACAAGAGATCAGGTGGACTGTTCTCTGTTACACAATCAGAAGCTTCTTTGTGAAACTAAATGGCAGTTGAGCACTGAAGCATATAGGTTGCTAATACGCAAGCTTTGTTAAATCAAAAGGAGTCATCTGACTCAAAGAAGTTGGTAGGCACTGAGGTTGGGGAAGGGGGTACAAGACCAAGGGCACACTGGGCCTAATTTTGCCTAGGACATCAACATACAAAGGTGGTCCAATTTCTTTACCTGAATATTTCTGTTTTGGAAAGCAGGAATTCTCTTTCCAATATTGCAAGTGTGGCATTGTTATGTTTCAAGCTAATAAAATCATTGAGGTGCTGTTAGGGCAACTGTGGAAGACAGCCACAAGAAAGCTTGTAAAAGAGTTAATGGGGGGAGGAAATGCTGGCATGCCTATTATTTCCAAATAATCTGATGTCTGTGTTGCCTACTCGAAAATAAAACATCTGAAATTGTGTAGGTGGGCCCATTTATAGCTGTACTTTTTCTGGACTAAGATGTGGAATGTGCCCATGTGTTGTCGGGGGGGGGGGATTATTGTGTGCAGTAACCATCTTCATGTCCAGAGACTTAAAGTGGCTATAAAATAAAAAAAGTATGTAACACATTAAAAAATATAACCCTCAGACCCAGGCCTCCATTCGTGCAACTCCAGAGGAATAAACTGTAATGTATTTGAAGTTCATAACCAGTGTCAGCTGCTTTTCATTTTAGGCTTTCTTGTTTGTTTGTAGCTCAATCATGTGGGGGCCGTTTGAATTCCAAAGATGCTGGTTACATCACTTCACCTGGCTACCCGCAGGACTACCCCTCCCATCAGAACTGTGAATGGATCATTTATGCCCCGGAACCCAACCAGAAGATTATCCTCAACTTCAACCCTCATTTTGAAATTGAGAAACATGATTGCAAGTAAGACATCCCCCCCTAATAACTCCCCTCCCCCCATTCCTGGTTCTGGCTTAAAAAATCTGTCTGCTCCTCCTGGTTCTTGGTCTTGAACTGTCTTTAATCTCACTCTGTGATGTGTATATCTATAAGAACTGATGCTGAACAGAGGAGGGGGTGTAAGTGAGTGGGAGGTTGGAACTTTGGAACTGAAGTTGATGATGCCATTCTGGAAGGTTGCATGAAATGTATCACATTTGGAGCAAAGTTAATAAACAAGGATGCCTGGTAAGTCCTTATTATTTCTTAGTCTTTTTTCATGAACACACATTCCATCTGTTAATTACAGTGGTGCACTGAAATCCAGGATTGTCTTAAGTGCCACAAGGTGTGGATTAAAGAAGGGTGGGAATGTGTATGCAATTGTCTTTTGGGGTCCAGAATGTCTCTGCGCATTAATGTTTATTCTTGTGCTTGGAAAGCTGTAAGCAGGGTAACAATATTTTCAGTTTCCATATGGCTGTAAAAGTAATTGTTTTTCATCAGATGTGGAAAGAGAGAAGCCACCTTCTTCTGAGCTGCAGAAAAACAAATCAGTAAGAGCCTGCATATACCACCTGATAGAAGTTAATTTGAACTTGAAATTATCCAATCCTTAGAATCAGTATTAGTATAATGGCAACTATAGAAAGCTGCAGAGAAAACATACCTCTGTATCTGAGCAGTTGCTTTGCATGCAGAACACTCCAAAATTAACCCCTCACATCTCCAGGTGAGAAGGTGGATCAGATACTAGGGGGTGGGAGTAACCTCTGACTTGGATAATTGGTGCCAGTCAGAGTAGAACATCCTTGGCTTGGTCAAAGAATAGTCTGACCAGGAATATGGCAGCTTCCTGGGATTCTTTCTTTTGGAAGCAGTGACGCCTCTCAGTACCAGTTTCTGGGGAAGCTGAGAGGAAGGATGCTGTTATGCATGTGTCCATCTGGTAGGCTTCCCATAGGCATTTGTTTGGCCAGAGTGAGGGCAGGAGTGGACTAGGCAGGCTTTTCCTTACCTTCTTATTTGTCCATCTAGCTCATTTTCTACTCTGTGGAGTTTTTTAGTTTGACTGGCATCATTCCTGAAGGATCTCTGGCCAGGGTCTTCCCCATCATCTGCTACCTGCTCCTTTTAACAGGCAGTGCTGCCAAGGACTGGGCATGGGACCTTCTGTGTGAAAAGTGGGTGCTCTACCTTTTACCTATTGTCCATGCCAAAAACAATGCCTCTTGCTCTAACTTGAAACTTACCTATTTTGGCAATTGCAACATACAATGGCAGAGAACTGCAATTGTTGCTTAGATACTGCAGCTATGGCTCCGAGCAAGTCCTTGCCTGAGTTCAAAGGTTTATGAGCATCCTGTGAAAAGCAGGAGGAGCAGCAGTGGTGATCTCTGCCTCCCTGAACCTCTCACTCTGCATTTTCACTTGATGGCCATTTCCAGCTGTGTGACTGGAGCACGTTGGAGTGGGAGGGAAAGAGGCTGCAGTGGACACAGGGTGTGCTGTACCTTGGCCTTTGTATTCCCCCCTCCTGGAAAGCCCCCTTTACCTTGAGGTTGGGACAAGTTTCTGGAGTAGCATCTGGAGCAGTTGTTTCCACACCAGCTGCAAGGGGTGGGAAGAGCAAGAATAGAGAACAGATTTGCAGCTTCAAGATCAGAGCTGTGCTTCCAACCCTCAGTCTTGGAATCTGTAGCATCCTGTGCCCCCAAGATGATGTCTAGAGGCCATAGAACTGTGCTGTTAATAGCATTGGTCTTAACTGACTCTCATGACTTCAGTTCCTATTGGTGTGGGATACTGATTAATTACTGATGTAACCGATGTGACAGTGAGTTGGGGAACAGACTGCAAGTATTACTACCCTTCCTACTATAGAATCCCAATGATACAGAAACTGTGTCTCAGAGACAGAGTTCTATATCTCTCAAATGCACTCATCAGGTTCTGAAATATTGATCAGAGATAAAGGAGGGTGGGACTTTTTTTATTTTTTGTTTCAGCAGTTGCAGCTTATCATGCAGGGGTAAGAAATGTTGCACTTCCCAAAGTTTCCTTATCTCATCCAAACTTTTAGTACAGGAGAATGTTGTCCTCTGCAGCTTTTCATCGTAGGTTTGAGGGCTGTAATGCACATTCCCATAAGCAGAGAAAGTGCTTGTTTTTTCCTCTGTTTGGAGGAACAGCAAAACAGATTTTATTCTGTTTGGTGGATTGCAAACCAGGAAGCTGAATGTCCAAGAAAAACAATTAGAAGCTAGTAAGGAATAATTAACAGCTTCAGTGAGCACCATTAAAAGCATGAATTAATGAAGTGGCCCCTTGAGTCTTTTAGCCCTGCTTGAATGTCTGTGGCCTAGAGGAGGCCGAAAATGTACTGCTTTTCTAAAGTGTCTAGAACTGGGCCAGATCCTGAAGTATTGTCATCCAGTTTTAAATCCCATTTATTACTATTACCTTATTATTATTTGTTTCTGTTCTGCCCATGTTGAAGTTCTCTGGATGGTTTACAAGAAAGGATGGGATGCAGTAGATGATTGCTGGCTGGTGGCACAGATGACAGTTGTGGCAGCTACTGGCACAGTTTCCAGAGTAATTGTGGAACTAGGAATCAGGAAGAAATTTGCTCAGTTTGTTCAGTTTATATTTTAAATGTGACTTTTCTTAATATGCATCTCTTGAACCAGTATGGAAACCAAAATGTAGTTAAAGTTTGCTCATTACTTTTTTGCAATGCAGTTTTCCATTTCAGGAATGTAGTAAGAAATGCTTATATTAAGAGAAGGTGCACACAAATCATGGAAAATTATGTACAAAAATTCATTATATTAGAGGAAACTGCTTGTAGAAATAAAGGTAAAGGTAAAGGTTTCCCTATGACAGGGGTCAGCAACCCGCGGCTCTGGAGCCACATGTGGCTCTTTCATCCCTCTGCTGTGGCTCCCTGTCGCTCAAAATATGCGTCAAAATAACTGCCAATGTGTGACACCCGCCAGCACGTGATTTATTGAGCTTTTTGACCCCCAATAGGCCAACCATGGATAAATCCAAGAAAAGAAAAGTTTCAGACGAAAACAGAACATTTAATGGTACGTGGGCAGATTCATTTGCTTTCACTGCTGATGGGACTGGTTTACCAGTATGCTTAATGTGTGGTGAGAAATTGGCAAACAACAAAAAGTTGAATGTTGCAAGACATTTCTAGAATAAACACACAGCCTTTGCTGAAAAATATCTGGATGGAGATGAGCAAAAAAAAGCCATTTTGGAACTGATGCAGAAGGTTGATCTGAGCAAAAATCATAATTTAAGTTTGGCTTTTTATTGCATAAATACGAGGACTCAAATAGACAATGAGTATTTTATTTGAAAGCGTCTTTTTTGGAGTTCAAAATGTTTTTGTTGCATGCAGAAATAAAAAATTGTTTTCTCTGTAGCAGTTCATTGATTTCATAAATGCAATACACTATAGTTTTTTATACATAGCATAAAGGTAAAAAAATGATATATGCAGTGTTATCTTCATTTTAGATGTCAAAAGGGTTTTGTGGCTCCTGGTGTTTACTTTTCTGTGGGAAACAGGTCCAAATGGCTCTGAGTGTTTAAGGTTGCTGACCCCTGCTCTAAGACATTAAAGTCCAGTAATGCCTAGGGGGGTGGTGCTCATCTCATCTCTGTTTCATAGCCAAGGGGGCAAGTGTTTGTCTGCAGACAGTTTCCGTGGTCACGTGGCCAGCATGACTAAACACTGAAGTACACAGAATGCTGTTACCTGCCCACCAAAGTGGTACCTTTTTATCTACTTGCATTTGCATGATTTCCAACTGCAAGGTTGGCAGGAGCTGGGACAGAGTACGGGAGCTCACCTCGTCTGTGGATTTGAACTGTCGACCTTTCAACCAACCAGCCTAGTGGCTTAGCGGTTTAACCCACTGTGCTACCGCATCCCTAGAAATAAGTGCATTAAGTAAAATTATATGCAACTATGTGCACAGATATTTATGTGCACTTAATCTTCTCACCACAATGTATGTGAAAATGAGATTATCAAATTTAAGAATGAAAAATGAGAAACTGAAATTGACAGGTTCACCCATCTCTATGAACATGGCGGTCTTTAGTTCTTAACTTTTTATCCACCTGTTAACTAATGTTCTCTGAGCTGATTAGAGTTTAAAACACTAAATACTATCTAAACTGTTATAATATAAAAATGTAATACAAGGATTTAAAATAACACAATATAATACAACAGCACAGAAATCAGCAAAACAGCCACAAAAATCCCCTTGGTGTATTATGTATTTCAGGAGCAAGGCATCTCTGCTGGTTCTTCTGGATATTTCAGCTTTTGATGTTAGGTATCATTAGATATGTTTAAGGGATATTTGGTTTGTATAGAACTTAGGAGAACCATTTTACATTTCTGTGGGAGTCCTGAATTGTTATCAGCGATGGACTGGATGTAGCCTAATAAGTTGAGGCTTGATCTAGGAAAGAAGGAAGGTCAGTGGTCAAATTAAGATGAGCCTGTTTTTAAAAAGGGCTGCTCTCCCTGTGGAGGGTGAGGTTTGCAGCATGGGTGTACATCTGGACCTGCAATTGTTCCTGGAGGACTAGACAGCTGCTGCAATAATCAATCAATAATTATTAAGGTTTGGTGTGAAAAGCTTCAAGATCTGACACAAACTGTCCTTTCTAGGAGTCCGGCACTGGTACAAGCAGCTACAGTTCATTGGTGTACCTTTCGTGGATACGCTAGAGGAAAAGCTGCTGTGTACCCTTATTCATAATTATGACCTCAGTGAGGGCTAGGCAATGTTGTGCCTTCCATATGTTTGGACTATAGGTCCCATAATTTCTGACTACTGGCCATGAAGGCTGGGAGTCGGTGGGAGTTGTAGCCCAGTACATCTGGAGGGTACCAGGTGGTCCTCCCATTTCTACTCTATGCATGTGTCTCATCCATGAATGTATGAGTATCATTTTAGGCTTTATGAGGCAGACTTAAAAGAAAATAAAACTTAAAACAAGATGTTAAAGAAAAGAGTATGCATTAAATGATAAGATGATGCTGTGTGGAACCTGCTGGCCTTAAGAGTATGACTAAAAGACACAGTAGGAGACAACTGGTGTGATCACAACAGCATGTGGATTGGGAGCTGTGCATAATTTGTCTGTGGTTAATGTGGTCAGCTTGAACTAGCGACATTCAAACTTTGTTAAATATGTTATGTGTACATTTTTAAGGATAAGGCTTCTTAGAACACACATGGGAGTAGGTCAGCATGGAATATGTTTACTTAGAAGTAAGCTTGCACAGTTAGAATTTAACCTTGAAACATGAAAGGACCACATACACAAAGTGTTTTTAAAAACATACTTGTCCCTAATGCTGTTCTTCTCTGCAAGCGGTTGTAAAACTGGCTTATACATACACAATTGGCCTTCCTACATTTGGGGCTTTAAAATGGTCTGATATAATTTGCAGAATCTAAAATCAACATCTTCATTTTTCAGTCAAAGATAATTGTGATGTAGTTTTCATTACCCATGAACCTACAACAATTTCATATTTTTAGCAGAGGCCCCCAAATCATCCCCCTTATTTTAATTTTGTGGACCTGTGAAATCATTTGCTTATTAATTTAACTAGCTCTTCTTACTCTCATGTGTCCTGATTCATTAGATTTGATTATTTATTACAATTAATATCTTGCCTTTTACTGAGTGATTCAAAAGACACATTACAAATTAGTGCAATAGTGTGTGTATATGCATGTTTGCATACAAATACACACACACACTCACCCATACATTTACACAACTAATAGCTTGTAGTCCCCTTGCATGAGAACACTTCGTTTGCACTTTTGCTCTTAAAGAGCAGCTGACTGTTGGAGATGCAAGTTCTTTCTGGGAAGGGATGGTAAGCAAGGTCACTGCAGCTCCTCCTCCGTTGACAGATGGATGAGGCCAGGTTGGTCCCTTGATGTTCTTCTTGGGAGGCACCGGTTGCTGCCTCTCAGTGACCCTGGGTCCCCTGGCCAATGGTCAAGTGTGCTTCCTTTCATCTCTACATTCCTAGGACAATATTATACATAACGTTATCTGATTGACTTGGTCATGCTGTGCTGTAAGCCCATTTTCTGTAGGATTCCTGGCTGGGTGGGATCACACATTTGACTAATTCAGGGAAAAGGATTAATTGTAGCTGCAGGGCAAAATTGCTTCTGATGTAGCAGGCAGCTAAACGATGCTGAAAAAATGTTTAAAAGATGTATAATCTCCAAAATGCTTTTCAGAAGAAATTTCTACCTCACCCAAATGACTAAAAGAAAATCAAAACTTAGAAATACTTGGTACTGCTGCAGTTACTGTTACCTTGGGAGTAATGTGTGATTTCAGTCGTATTTTAAAAATTCCGTTAAACAGAATTTAGTGAAGTGCTAAGTAAAGTGTACTGTTCATGTTCCCATTTGTATCTAAACTTGAATGCTTTTGGAGGTACATTAGTCTGGACTGTGTGTCCACCCATCTCCACCAGGAAAAGATTTTGCTTTTGCCTTCCCTGCCAAGAAAGGAATCATTTGGCACAATCAAAACATCTTTTGCCCCCATGGCTCTGTTTCTGCTCCAGGAAAGCTCCATAGTTTTGGAAAGCACTTCAAAACCCAAGAAAATTGGCTTCCTTCTGTTATTGCACCCTGTGTGTGTTTGTGATAGGCACAGCCAGGACCCTTAATACTTGCAGGATGAACACTTTTCAGAAATGAAGGTTAGAAGCTGAGCCATTGTCTGCTCTGCTGCCCTTCAGAAGCAATGACACAGCAGTAAACCCAGAACGAAAGGGGAAAGGGGAACAGAAGCTCTGATTAGAGGCGTGCCAAACTATTCGGAAATAACTGTAATAGCCCCCGTCTGCTTGCCATTTCTTCCTCTCAGAGCTGCGAGTGCAGCTGCTGTTTTCCTATTGCTGCTCTTCAGCCCCCCATGCCGTGGGATTGGGTATCTGCTATTTGAACCGGGAAGTGGCATCTAGTTTGCAAAGAGCATGCTGGTTTTTTAAAAGGTTGCCATTCTGTCACATTACATCGGGTGAAGGCCCACTGCCCTGCCCAAGCCAAGGTTTATTTTTGATCTGAGAGAAAGAGACTTGAACCAGCCTTCCTGGAGCTGAGTGAAGATGATGACTTATTTCCCTCTCTCGCTTCCCACCTCCCTCCAAGATCCAGTTGGTCATGTAGCTGTCCTACCCAGCTCTTCTATAATTGCTGCTTCTCAGTGCTTTGCTGCATTGGAAAATCTGACACCGAAACCTCATCAGTATGTGAATCATTGCACCAAAGTCCCACCTTTTCCATTCACCCCCCCCCCTTCCCACAGCATCGTTCAAATGCAGGTTCCACTTTAGAATTCATGTGTGCATTCTCTTCCCCAACCCCCTACCCAGCCACCCTCTGAATCAGTGCTGCTGAAATGTGCCACCTACCGCTTCTCACTAGACTAATCATCATGCTGGAGCTCCATGCTGGGTGTTCCACAGGCCTTTCATCCCGTTTCTTTCATGTAACATGCTCACTCCACTTCAGAGCAGAGCAGCCTCTTTCCCACCACAAACAACTACATTTCGAAGAAAGATCCATAAAAACCAATCCAGCGTGTTTCCCTGTGTCATCGTTTACTGAACATGACATTCAATTACATTATGAGTAATCCAGTGGACAGCCTGTCTCTGCCACTCTCACATCTGCATGTGTGCATCTGTGGTTTCAAAAATAGTAGCTCTCAGCCCCCTCTGGTGGTGGCATGTCAAAGAGGACACACAATCTGCCAAGGCTTTGGTTCTTCAAAGAGATGGCTGGTGGCAGTGGCCAAGCAGAAAATGTGAAATTAAGAGAGGAGTTGTCCCTGAAATTCCACTTGTGAATGTTCACTCTGAATTGAAGCCTTTTTTCCCTCTTTCTTTCTCCGTAACTGTGTGTTTTATATAGAAACAAAAATGGAATGCAGTGTGAAGAACTGTAGGACATTCATGCAAATCATCATGCTGTACAGTAGATGAAAAAAACTGGTATTGTGAGGCTTCAGGAATCAGACTTTAAATGTAGCCCACATTAGATGTATTATGCATTGTGCTTTAAAACTGCAGTCTTGAAGCTGGAAAATAGATCAGCTGCCTCCAGAGTATATTAGCAGTATTGATTTAAAGCCCAATCTCTTTCTTCCTTCAGTATGCCAATTCTGCTTCTTAATTATTTCATCCCATCCTGTTTAAGGACCCTGCTGATATACAGGAGAAAGCATTCTGTGCCCTAAAGATAAACAAGTGGAGGATATGGAAAGAAGCTTCAATGATAGAAGCCCAGCTATAATGTCTGCCACAGATAGCTCTGCTGAGTTTATTTATTTATTTAAAATATTTCTATGCCACCCCCATTGCAACAAAGCCTCGGGGTGGCTCACAAAGGATACATAAATACATAAATAATAACAATATAACATTTTTTAAAAAAATTGTTTAAAAACCCCCGGTGCATTCTCGGCTAAAAATTTAAAATCGTATTAATTCAAATAATTTAACAATTAAAATAAGTTTTAAATAAAAAGGTCTTAGCCTGGTGCCGAAAAACAAATAATGACGGTGCCAGGCAGTTTAAGAATTTACCAGCATGGTTAACCAGGAGTTTAAAAAAAAAACCCCTATTAGACAAAAAGACTTCCTTAAGAAAACGGAAGTCTTGCCCAAATGAGAAGAACAAAAGAGAGCATAAATGTGTACAAAAGGGATGCAAGGAAACAGTAAGAAATGCAAAAATGCATGGTTTTTGTGAATATCAAAATAAAAAATATAAAAAAGTAAAAAGGCATTTTGAGGAGCATATGATAAACAGCATCAATAATAATGAAATATTTAAATATATTAGATGCAGGAAACCAGTTTGGGAGTTATTTGGACTGCTGGGTGATAATGGAGGACTAAACTGTGGAGAGTGTGGAGGAAGACTGTGGAGAAGCTGGATGAATTCTTTTCCTCTATCTTCAGTGCAGAAGATATAGGATGAATACCTGTATTATGCTAATGTTTTTGGTAGATAGTCTAAGGTGACCAATGATGACCAGAAAATGAAGTTCTCAACCATATCAACAAATGGAAAGTAAAGCAATCATCAGGCCTAGGGGGCATCCATCCTAGAGTTCTGAAAGAATTCACATGTGAAATTGCCTATCTTCTAACAGAGATATCCCAAATACCCTAAGATCAGCTTTTGAATCAGAAGACTGGAGAATGGCCAGTGCAATGCCTTTTTCAATAAAAATGATCCAAGAGGGGGTGATTCTGGGAAAATATAGGCCAATTACTTTAACATATGTTCTGGGTAAATTTTTTGAATGCATTATGAAAGGTAAAATTAATAAACATATAGAAGCCCTGCTGGAAAAGTATTAACAAAGGCTTCCACACAAGTATGTCATGTTGCTCTAACCTTTTAGAGAATTTTGAGGCATTGATGAACATATGGACATGGCAGGTACAGAAGACGTTGTCCATGCAGGCCTCCAAAAATATTCAGTAAAGTCTACTGGCAAAGACTCCTGAGCAAATTTGACAGTCATGGAATAAGAGGAAAGCTCCATTTAGTTGTCATTGATACGTGCCATCAAGTCATCTTCAACCTATGTTAACTATGAATGAAAGCCCTCCAAATGTCCCATTCATGAAGCTCCTGCTTAGCTGTTCAAGCTCCTCTTTAAAATCAGTTATTGGTGAAAGAACAGAATGTACAGATTAGGAATAAATGATATATCCTCCCAGTTGGGCTCCAACAGGGATGCCTTTCAATTTGTTTATACATTATCTGGACTAGAATCAACAAATAGGGTCACCAAATTTGCTGATCACACCCATTTTTTATGGGTATTAAAACAAAACAGATTGTGAAGTGCTTCAAAATGATCTCACCAAACTGGAAGAATGGGCGTCAAAATGGCAAATGTTGTTCTGGTTCGACATCAGCAAACATAAAGGAATCATACTGGGGCAAATACTAAATAAATAAATAAATATCCCAACTTTTCAAGTACAGTGGTACCTTGGCTCATGAACTTAATCTGTTCCAGGACTCTGGTCGTGACCCAAATTGGTCACGAGCCAAGTTAAATTTTCCCATAAGGTTCAATGTAAATAAGGATAATCCATTCTGTAACTATTTTTTTAATCAGAAAAATCTAAAGCAAAGTGACAAAGAACAACAAAGATCACTGCCATCTCCCCTCCCCGCAGCACGACCATGATCGCACCCATCATCCCTGCACGTGCCCATTATCCCGGCGCACTGGGGGAGGGGGGAAACAGGCGCGAACACGGGTGCATTTGGGAGGGGAGACGAGTGCGATCGTGCTGAGGGGAGGGGGCCAGGATCGCGGTTGCGCTCCTGCAGGAAAGACGGGCGCAATCACAGGGGCTCTCCTGCAGGAAAAATGAGAGCGATCTCGGCCATCTCCTCCCCCCACTCCCAGCGCGATCGTGGCCATCTCCCCACTCGCGGGGGAGGAGATGGCTGAGATTGCAGCTGCTACCCAATGCGGAGTTCGCGACCTAAGTCAAAATTTTTATGAAATTTTTGTTTGTGACCTGATTTGGTCATGAATTGGGGCATTCGTGAGCCGAGGTACCACTGTATAAGATAATGGAAACTAAGCTACTGATGACTGGCCAAGAAAGAGATATTGAGGTTAGGGTGGATGGCTTAGTGAAAATGTCAACCCAGTGTGTGGCTAGTGTGAAAAAAGCAAATTCCATGATAGGCAAAATTAGGAAAGGGATCTAAAATAAAATGGCCAAATGCATATTCTGCTTGTATAAGTCTATGATGCAGCCATACTTGGAATATTATGTACAGTTCTGATCACTGCACCTAGAAAAGGATGTTGTAGAGTTGGAAAAAATGCAGAAAAGACCAGCTACTAAAAATGATCAAGGGGTTTGACAAGGTGGACCTTGGTCTGGTCCCGCATGACTTTTACATTCCCAAGAGAAGTGATCTGAGAGCATGTTAGTGACAACTCTGGAACTGTAGCCTGATTCTGGGCTGGCAGTCCTCATCCTGTCCCATAGATCTTCCATCTGTCTACATAACATGGAAATTAGCTGTTCTTAGGATGGCATATCTGGTTCACTCTTCAACACAAAGGCCTTACCAATACTGTTACGTGGTACTGATGTCCTGGTTTCATATGTGGAGAAGTGAATGAAAATGATGTCAGCTGTGATATTTTTACTGCTTTATTTATAGTATTTATGAGGCCTACTGAAATCAGTGAGTGCTGAGATGTACTTCTTCCAGATTACTGATGACACCTCTAAGACTCAGCCAAGAGTTTTCTTGGTGACAGTATTTCAAATATTCCCTGGATAATCTTCCTTTGACAAAAGGCAAACTCTTACTTGATTTCACTAGGAGATGTTTCTGTACCAGATGAAATATATCTATATTATTTATATCCCACCCTGAATAAAAATCCTCTTAGGATGAGTTGGGAAAATGTTGGGAAAATGTATAGTCACTATGGGCAGAACTGCACATTTTCCCTTCATCACATATTTTCAGAGCTTCTCTATAACTATGAAGGGACTAGGATTGAAAGGGTGATTCCACCCTTTCACTCACTTACAGCTTCCCTACAACTCCTCTACCTCAGATGTTTTTCCCTGGTATAGGATCTTTTCAGGCCTTGCTATTCAACATGGTACAGTCGGGGACCTGATAAGATGGGGCCAGTGTTCACATCCCCACCCCCAGTTTTAGGCCTAATGTATTTGGGAGGATACATGTCAAGAACTGAAGGGAATCAAGTAGATGACATAACATTTCACACTTGCATGAGTTGTCCAATGAGGTGGTAATTTCTGAATGCCTGTGTAAAATGATGACACAGATGTTCCTCTAGCTCATGTGAACCCACATGAATTGTTTTCCTTTAGTTGCTGCTAGATTTTGGCCTGCACGGAAGGCCATTTGTGCCATTTTCTTCTGTTTAAGGAGCATTTTTGTATCCACAAGGCTGCTTCCTTGCATCATTACAGTGAGAGTGCATCTTTCTGATTTACAGAGAAAGACCCCCCCCCCCCTTCAAGATTTCAAGGTCCCACTTTTAGTTTCTGAGTACCTTGGGGTGAATTCACTGAATGGGATGATGTGTCATTCAGCAGTAAGCAGCATGGTCTACTGTATGAAGTGAGTAGATCAATCTTCTGCTTCTTTGAAGACATTGGAATGGATTAAGGGCTCATGGAAAATAATTGTTGGAAGATAGAGCTGACACTCTTGTTACAGTACCAGTGCCTCTTATGAACAGGGGAGTCCTTGGTTCACTGAATGATGGCAGGCAAGCCATCATCCCTTGGACTCAGTCCACTCTTTGCATTAAGTGGATAATCATGCTTCTTACCTTAAAGGCTTATACGTGTTACTGAAATAATATATGACCAACATTTTGAGCACTCCAGTTATGGTGGTGATCTTGATAGGTGAACAGGGGGAGTACAACCCTGACAATTCTAATCACAGAATTAATATCACTAATCACAGTTATTATCCTGGACTGCCACCATGAATTGGGAGCTGGAGGCTTGACTTGACTTGACTCATATTTGCAGGATCAGTTCCAGAGAATAGTGTTGGGTGATTGCATGTCTGATTTGAGAGATTGAGATCCAGTGTGATGTAGTGGTAAGAGCATGGGACTTGGGCTCAGGTGATGATTTCTAGTCCCCACTCAGAGCCAACTGGGTGACTTTGGATCAGTCACAGTTGGCCCAACCTACCTCACAATTTGTTGTTGTTGTTGTAGGGATAAGATTGAGAGCAGGAAGAAGAGAGTTATGTAAGCTGCTCTGAGTTCTTTGTAAGAAAAAAGGTGGAATATAAATCAAATAAATAAAAATAAAAATCTCAGCCCCCTAGTAGCTGAACTATGGGGTGCCAAAGGGTACCAACTTGTCCCCATTATGTAGTGGTTAGAGCGTTGGATTGTGATCCAGGAGATTTGGTTATAGTCCTCTCTTGGCCACAAAGCTCACCGGGTGAAATTCAGTCAGTCACTGACTCTCAGTCTAACCTATCTCGCAAGATTGTTGTGGGGGTAAGATTGAGAGCTTGATGGGGAAGAAGATCATGTATGCCACCTTGAGTTCCTTGAAGTTAAAAAGGTGGGATATAAATTTAATAAAGCAAGCCAGCCAGCCATTGAAAGTGGTCATTAGAAGATTTGGAACAAGGTTTAAGTAGTATACTAATGATACCCAACCCTAATACTCCGTGAGATCTGAATTGGAAAAAGCCATGCATATTCTGAACTGGTATCTCGATGCAATTATGGCTTGGAGAGGGCTAATGGACTGAAGTGGAATGCCAATAAGACAGAGACCCTATGGGTTGGCAGTTCCAAGTCCAGGAATGGGGCTGTTGCCTGTTCTGGATGGGCTTGCACTCCCTCTGAAGGAGCATGTATGTAGGTTGGGTGTGATTCTGGATACTTCTCTGCTACTCAAGATCCAAGTGACTTAAGTGGCACAGTGTGCCCAGTATCAGCTTTGGCAGGTATGCCATGTGCACCCATTTCTGGATAGGGATAATCTAGTCAGTGCTCTCCATGCTCTGGTGACTGTATGATTTGACTATAATAATGCACTCTATGTGGAGCTGCCCTTGGGCCTGGTTCAGAAGCTGCAGTAAGGGTGATCACTGGGATACCCATCAATGCCCACTTAAGACCTGCACTAAAAGCACTGCACTGGCTGCCTGTTAATTACCACATCATGTTCAACAAAGATCTAAACAACTTAGGATCAGGAATCCACCTAGCAGGGCACCTTCCCATATATATACCCAATTGACTGTTAAGATCACCAGAGGAAGCCTTTCTGGGCATTCCAAAATTATTTGAATATTGTCATGTATTACCTCAACAGTGGGCCTTCTTAATAACACCTCCCACCTTGTGGGAAAAAACTCCCTTGTACAGTTCAGGAAGCAGAATATATGGCATCATTCAAATACCCCTGAAAAATTCCTGTTCATTCAGGCATTCCCTGGCCCCTAATTAAATTAACCTTGATAGTCTGTTTTACAGCTCCTGCACTGCACCATATTATTATATATTACTTTAATTGTATTATTTTTAAAATTATATTTCAAATGCGATTTTAATAGTGATTTTAATGTTTATATGGAAGCCAGTTAGGTATTTTCCTAATATCTAACTGTATGGAAATGATTCAGATAGATAGATAGATAGATAGATAGATAGATAGATAGAGTAAATGTGCACCTAATGTTTCCGAAACAAGAACTGTTGCATGCCAATTATGTAACATCCTACAGGAGAATATGAATATTATGTAAATGTGGATTTTGTTTTTCCTACCATTTTAAATGGAGTTTAAATAGAGAGAAACAGAATAGTGAGTCCATAAAGTACGGCTTTGATTGACTATATATAATACGTACACACACATCAAAACTGCAGCTGATGATTATAATTTTAGACGATCAAGCCATGGATGTGGCCTTTCTTATAGGAATGCAGTATTGCAAACGGTTGTCATTCCATCAGCTGAGGTCAAAGAGCAGTTGAGGCAGCAATTACTGGTAGATAATTAGACAGTGTTTTGAAAATTGATGAATAATTAGCTCATCCATTAAAGCTTGGGAAACAATACAAATTTATCTCTAGAATTGGACAAGCAGCTAGAAATATAAACCATGAAACTTTTTATCCCTGATTTGGAGAAGCATCTGGACTATAGTACTTTGTATGTGTTTGTTTTCCAAACTTAAATGAATTGTTTTGATTTGATGTAGAACATCCTGTTTTATAACTGTTGAAAATTGGCATGCCATATTTTTCAGATCTTGCATATGGCAGTATTGAATGGGTAACTTCAAATGGAACATAATTCAGGATGCAACAAAACCTTCATTAAAGGCATTTGAAATATATATTGGCCTACTTGAATAATATAAGCTTAATATACAAAATTAAAAACATAATTTATATACAAGAATGAATTTGATTGTAAAAACTTTAATGAATTAAAGAGCTGCAAAAACACTGAATTCAAGCAGTTATTTGAAAAAGAAGGCAAAGCAGACCAACTATGAACTTGTCATATGCTAAAGAATTTTAAATAGACAGCGAAAGATGTCAAATAATGACAAATTGAGAACTGAACTCTAGTATAAAAATACTAGTTTTATAGTATTCTGTATTGATTTGCTGCACTGGATGAAAGAAATGTTGGAAGGATTTTCTTTTACAAGATCTGGAGAATCATAGATTAACTGATATCAACGAATGTTTATTGACTTTAACAACTGAACATTAGGTTCATCAGACCTCTCTAAAATATTGCACCAGTATAAATCCAGGTTCTGCTAGCATCCCAGAAGAATGTTAGAAGTTCTTCTGACATTATGAGTCAACCACTAAGGAACATTTTCAAAGATTTATGGAGAGATTACATATTCTGCCCTCCTGAAATGATACAAGGAATGATACAAGGATATAATGATACTTTTATATAAACCAGAGAAAGACCCTAGCAAAACAAACTTATTTAGACCCATTTCATTTTTAAATTACAAATGTATGTTTAAATGTATGCTTTTGTGGGCCAATAGGTAAAATAAGATAATTGATAATAGTATACATTATGACTAGTCTAGTTTTACAGCAGGATAGCAATTATTGGGCAACACTAGAAGAGCCTTATCCATAATTAACAAATATAATGAGACAAAAGAAAATGCATTGATGCTTATTGATGCAGAAAAGGCTTTCAGTAAGGTGGAATGGCAATAACTTTTTGCCATACGGCAGAACTTTGGAATAGATTAACATTGCCTAGAATGTAAATCTTGGACAGAAGTGTTAAGTAATAAGTAAAACTCAGCACAGTCAGCCCTCCACATTTGTGGGGGTTAGGGGCACAGGATCCCTGAGAAAGTGGAAAAATGGCAAATAGCTCTAGCCTCCCTCTTAATACTGTTGACCTTATGAGTACTGGATTGCTTCTCCTCTCTCTCAGACCTTGGACTGATCCAGCAGGGCTCCTCTTCTTCAATTATTACATTCTTATTTTCTTATTCCCTCTTCCCCTTTCACTCACTAGTGCTTCCTCTTTGCACCAAGGAAATGCCAGACAGATTTCTCTCTCTTGATGGGTAGGACAAGAAGCCATGCTTTGGAGACCCTCCCTCTATCCTCTTTTGCTTCCTCACTTTCTATGATGATGATGACTTTCTGCAGTAGGCTTCAAAGCTCCAAACACATTCCCATTTAATTTTTGATGGCAAACTCATGGATAATCAAATCTGCAAAAGTTAAACCCACAAAACTCGAGGTTCAACTATACTTACCTACAAGGAGGCATCCATTAAGGGTGTCTTTCAGCCATATTATTCATGAACAATAGGCATGTATAGGCAGACTTCAAGCTTGCCGGATCTCTCTTTCTTTTACTTGAATCCCAAGATTTACCAGCTAGAGTCAGGTTTCAAATAAGGAAAGGGCATCCTTATACTTAGAATTAAGGACCAGAGTGCTTTTTGTTTTTCAGTAGTGAATGGAATTCACAATTCTGTTGCACAAAAATTGGGTCCTCTTTTCTTCATTTTAGTAGACTAATTTGTGCTTGAGGAGGAATCATTATTGCTGTTCCCACTGTTAAACCACAGGAGATGAAAACCCTTGCTACCTTGCTTTAGATTTGTTAGGTAGGGTTGCAACTATTAAAATGAATAACCTCGTCAAATTTCTGGGTTTTCAATTGGAAATTTCAATAAGACCTCAATCTTATGCACACATACTTGGGAGTAAGACCCATTGGATTCCTATGGAGCTTACTTCCAAGCAGATACATATGAGATGGGATTGCATAGATGACACAATTACAGTGGTACCTTGGCTCACGAATGCCTCAATTCACGACCAAATTGGGTCACGAACACAAATTTCTGAAAAATTTTGCCTCAGGTCACGAACTCTGCATCAGGTGGTGATCGCAATTGTGCCTGTCTCCCCCCACCCCAATGTGCTTGCGATCACACTCCCCCCCCCCCCAGCGTGCCTGCAATCGCCTGTCTGTGGCTGCAATCGTGGTCGCACTCATGCAGGGATGACAGGCGTGATCGTGATCATGCTGGGTGGGGGGGAGATGGCTGCAATCTTTGTTGTTCTTTGTCACTTTGTGTCAAATTTTTGTGGTTAAAAAAAATTAGTTACAGAATGGATTAACCTTATGTACATTGAACCTTATGGGGAAATTTGACTTGGCTCATGACCAATTTGGGTCACGACCAGAGTCCTGGAATGGATTAAGTTTGTGAGCCAATGTACCACTGTACTGCATAGAAGATACTTGTGTGGGAAAGAGATGGTCTGTGAAGCACATACACATGATACCTTGGCCTGGCCTCTATGCATTGATTCTTTTGTGGTCCTGAAAACCACAAACAGAAGCACGTAGTGCATAATGGACTGTGGATGAGCATGAACTTTGGTCCTTATGGTAATGTGAATGGGAATGCACAACCCTAGTTACTGTCTTGAGAAGTGAATAGTTTATTTCAGGTTGCTGTATGTGGATAGGATTCTGTGCTTTTGACTCTCATTGAGTGAACTACATGGTGAAATGGTGGGAGATTTAGGACAGATAACAGGAAGCACAACTTCACACAGCGTATAATTGACCTATGGAATTTGCTACACATAATAATGGTCATAAACATATGAAACACTTTAAAGAGAGATCAGGCAAATTTACAGAGGATAATGCTTATCAGTGCCTACTAATCATGATTCAGTGCTGTGTTCCCTTACCAGAGGCCAAATGCCTCTTTTTACAAGCTTTTGAAGATGATGAGTTGCAGGGTGGTGTTACACTCATGTCCTCCTTGTGGGTTTCCTGTAGGCATCTGGTTGCTCCTACATGAACAGAGTGCTGGAGCAGAAACAGTTATACCAATGCTTATTTATATGGACGTGTTTTGTCTTTTATAGTGATGCTTGATCTATTCTGTGGTTGCTGGACTAGATAGGTTGTCCTATTTTTTATACATAGCAGGTTATAAATAAATACCTACAAGATTTCGGCAACAAAAATTTAGTCTTAAGGATCACTTCTTGGGTTTCTTTTTCCTTATAAACATGTTTAAGTCAAGAAGAAGGCAAAATAGGTGCATGACTGCCACCAGAAACAGTAGTTGTGTGTCTCCTTTGCTTTTTCCTTCCAGTGGTATTTGTTAATACAAAGTACATGAAGTGACTGACGTGTTGAAAGCAGTTATGGAGAAACTTATAATATTCTTTGGGCACTTTGGAGAGTTGTCAAAGGGGAAAAGTGGCAGGGATGGGCAAGAAAGAATTGCGACTGGAGTGGGGAACAGCACAAGATGTGTTTACTGCTGAGTCTTCTGGATACCAGCTCCAGGGCCAAAGGGAAATGAGCAGAATGCTGCATGAATAGCTCATACCGTGTAGCTTCCTTGCAAGATGAGTTTCTATGTTGTGCTGCTAACTCAGCCAATAACATCATCAAATAATGATCTGGTGCACACAATAATACACACAGTCCACATGCAGGGAGGGATCTCTGTATTCGGCATGTTGCTGTGGCTTGTCTCAAATCATTTAAGGATTAAGCAGCCCTCATATAAACCATGACAAACTGTGCCTAGGCATTGACTCATCAAAATGGCTGCTGGCATGCCCTGCAGCTCATTGCCATATATTGCTAATGTGTGAACTAGTGGTGTGGTGCTTGGAATGTTCGACTGGGGACCTGAGAGAACTGGGCTATCATTCCCACTGAGCCATGAAGCTCACTGGGTGACCTCGGGCCAATCATAGACTCTCAACCTAACCTACCTCATAGGGTTCTTGTTGTGAGGATCAAATGGAGTTATGCAAGCTGCCTTGGATTCCTCACAAGAGGAAAAAAGGTGGGGTATAAATCCAATGCTGCAGTAGTAGTAATAATAAATGTTATGAGGAGCAGAGTAAAGAAATGCTATGCTTTTGTTTTTAGGGTTATTTATTTTGCACTAGCCATGTTCAGGCTGCAAATTAATGTCTACTTTTGATCTAAGAAGTCTGCACAAAAGCAATCAGACAACACAGCCCTTTGTAACTTACCAGAAGCTTACAAATATACAAGGCTAATTTCAGTTGCATACAAAGAAAGAAAGAAAGATTAAATGGGCAAGTGCAAAATACAAATATTTTATTGTAAAAATGTCCAAGAAGCACAGCTTTAGATGACAGAACCCTGTAGTGGTATATGACCAATTACTGAGATTATATAATACCTCTTCAGAAATATGTTAGTGTTTGTGTATGCAGTTGTTAGTACGTATTATCAGCTACTCCTTGAAAGAGGGAACTTTACTGGCATCCTTGTAATAGAATTTTGTCTCGTCTAATCCTAGCACACTGCTCCTTTCTAGCTGCTTCAGGATTAAGTGGCTTTAATTCAAGAAGCTTTCTAAATATTGGCTGGGAGATTATTATCTTTCTGATGTCTGTTCACTTCAGTTTGCAACCCCACAGGTTTCTGGAATCTGTAAGGTAGATGGGAAGAGATTCTTTGGTGGAATTTTTTGGGCAGGAGTGTAAGAGAGAAAAAACTGGTGGCTATCAACATAGCTGTCAGCTGGTGTGGTTTCACTTACAGTCATGTTGTAATACATTTTAAATTGTTTTAAGGGCTTTCTTTATGCTGATATTTCATCATTAATTCTTAAAAGTTCTAACCCTCTGTGTTTAAAACAAAAAACAACCCCCTCCCCCATATGTATAGTCCTTGAGTTTATCTTGTGGCAGTGGTAACAAGTGGCAGCTCACATGCCACTAAAGAAATACCCAAACACCAACAGTGTGTATGGATGTATCCACCCGGAGGAGGAATAGATGGCAGTAACAAAAATAAACAAATAAAGAAAAAGCAAAGGATTAGTGTGCTTTTTGAAAAAGAATCAGAATGACAGAAATGAAACATTCCCCCAGAGTATAGAACAGAACTGACAAACAGATGAGGCTATAGCATCTAAACTTCTTAATGAGAGACAGGGGGACAGTTCCCCCTCCAGAAATAAGCTGAATAGCAGGATTCATTTCTCTGGCATCCTCTAGGCATCCAGAACATAAACCCAGCCTGCCTTTGAACTGTTGCTTAGATGCCTGGGCCTGATAGGCATTGACGAGGTTGGCTGGGCCCAGGCCCTGGAAACTGAGGCCTGAAGCGTCAGGCTCTGGAGGGGGCTCTTTCTCCATCTGTCTTCACATCACTGGAAGTACTGAAGGCCACTGCTGCCTTCTTGCAGTCTCTGGTAAGTTAATGTGAAATGAGGTTGGATGGGAGGAAGAGAACAAGTAATGCTGGGAGGACTCTCATGGACCTCCAACAAGAGTGAATATGACTCGCTTAGCAAGTTTATGGTTGTCATGGGAAGACTCATATCAAGACTTTGGAGATGTTTCTGCAGCAGATTGTACTAAAAGGATGGTTCTTTGCATGTTTAAATATGGGATCTATGAGATTTTTTCTGATGTGCGACAGCAAGAGACACCTCTCCTCCTAGGGCCCTCTTCTTTACCTCCTCTTTTCACCTGGAATCTCATACTATGATGACTTCTAAAAGAGTATTGCCTATTAAGGGTGATAGAGGGAGTATTTTATCCTCCTTCCTACACACATACCAGAGAGAGAATTAGAATTTTGCCTTTGGTAACAGTGGAGCTGAACCAAATCTATGAGCATCAGGGCAGAGGGTGGGGAAGGGACACCTGGGGGAAAAGCAGTCTTGAAGCAAAGCACTGCCTTAAGCAAAAAAAAAAAAAAAAAAGCAAGGAGGAGAACTTCTTTAAGCAAAACAGTGTCAGGGTTCCTTTATTGTGAGCTGAAAAGTTGAGGATATATGAAGTAGAGATGTTTGAATTGTGCAGAAAAGTAGTCTCTTATGATTATTATTTAACTCTGTATCTTCCCTAACTGCAGAGTGTATATATCAGTCCATTCCTGCACTCTCATTGTTTTTTTCTCTCTTGTCCCACCATTTCATCCTGCTCCACTGACCATTGTCTCCAATCAGTTCTAACATTGGGACCTGCAATAGAAACTATTAGATAGTTTCAGTATGAAGGTATCAATTGTTTAGGAGCAGTAAGAACTTATGTTCTTCTTGCTTACTAAGGTTATAGAGGTTCATGTCTGTAGTGTCATCTGTGACCAGGAAATGGACTAAATATAAGTAAAAGCTCATGTTAAGACCTAATCTGTGTGGCAGTGATAGTGGTGAATTTATGTTCTTTCTTATTTACAGCGCAGGGCACTGTCCTCTACGGGAGCTTTTCTGGGTACTGTCGGGCTTTGTTCTAAATCTTAAGATGAGGGGGTAGATTAGTTGGTAGCCGGCTTGATCTGTTTACAAAGCACTTTGCTGATAAAATCGTTCACATCCGCCCTGACTTGTGCACCACTTTGAGTATAGTTCCTGTTCAAGCGGTGTCCTTGGCCTCCACTGATCCAGTTGTTTTGGATAAGTTTCTGTTGTTTTCAGCCTAGAAATGATGTAGGCCGGGTCCTTGTAGATGTTTGACCTACCGGTTGTGCTCTAGATCCTTGCCTTACTTAACTAGTTAAAGATAGACAAGAGTGTTTGGTTTTGTTAGAAAAGTAGTAAATACCTCATTGAGAAAGCAGTGCACCCTGGCCTTATTAAGAAGACTTTGAATAGGGCCACACCAAATTACAACTTTAGAAAATACAGACTGGCCTGAAATTTGAAAGTTCTGGATAAAATAATCTGAAGGCAGTGTCTGTTTAGCTAAATTGGGATGGGCAGCACCCCATGGCTGTTTTCATACCCCCTCCTGCTCCTGCCAAATTTGGTATTGTGGAAGCAACATCAACAACAAAGCAAGCAGTGGTTTGGCAAGAAAGCAAGTAAGACAGAGCTGAATTTCAGTAATGTGCTCATTCCTGGCTAATGGGGCAGGATATAAACCCAAGTAAATAAACAAATGTGGTTCTACTTGTAATGAAGGTGTGTGCTCCCTGTGCACCTTATTTCTTTTCAAATCCCCAGGTGTTTTGCTGTGGTGATCATGGCACTTTTGATGGAAGAGTGGTGCTGTTTCCTGACTCCAGGAAGTTTGCAGCACCAGAGCTACATATTCTCCTGGATGAAGCAGGTTATTTGAACCCGTTTTAATCCGACTTCTTTCAGTCCTGTTCTTAATGTAGAAATCCATGGACAATCTTTGCCAAGAGACAGAGTAGTGAACCCTGCTGATTCTTCTCAACCCCTTGGTGGCATCTGATACCATCAATCATGATATAGCTCTGTGCCACCAGTGGAACTGCTTGGTTCTGGTTTTGGTCATCTTTGGTTTTGATGAAGGATTACTGCAGTTGTCCTGTGGAGTGTCACACATTTCCATCGTATCTTTGAACAGAGAAAATTACCTTATCTTAAGTCAGTGCATTGCAGCATTTAATCTATTATCATCTACCTTGACTGGCAGAAGAGGCTTTTCACAGTTTTAGGCTAAAAAAGGTCTTTCCCAGCACCACTGCAAGGAATGCCACGCACCAAACTTTGGACTGCCTAAGAGTATGCAACACTCATTTGTAGGAATTTTTTCATCTGTGATCCTCCCTATTTACATAAAATTTCTGGGGTAGTAAATTTCAAAGTTTGTGCTGAAGTGGTTTGATGACTCTGAGATGTTTGAGTTGGACTGAACAAAGCCTAATAAACTGAAATGTTGTATTAATACTGCTGTTAACTATTCGTTTATTGAATACATTTGTTGAGATTTTATTTTAGTATTTTTATTGCTTGATTTATGCTTTAGCCCATTTTGATAGTCTAGTGTGAGGTAAATAAAGCAAGGTTTGAATAATATATATTTGTAAAGTCGCATCTGAGACATGAACTCCCTGGATATCCTTAAAGCATTCCTTTGGTTCAATCTAAAAGATGGCACTTTTTGGTTAAGAAAAAACATAAGTCATGGGGGACATAAGAGGATGTGTCCCTTGGAGGAAATAGATGGAGAGGAAGTGTCCTTTTTCTCCATTCCTTTTGTGGCACAATAGCAGGAGGGTGCTGTTGCTCTCATGCCTACCTGTGGGCTGCTCTGCGGCATCCACTTAGCCACTGTGGGAAGTAGGGTATTGGACTAGAGAGGCCTTTTGTCAGTGCCTACAGGACTGTGGAATATTATTTGAAAAATGAGAATAATAGCAACAATAACCCACTTTATAGGACAATAGTAAGGAATACTGAGATAAAGGTTTTGGACCTTGAGAAGTTGTTGATGACAGTCAGCATGCTTCAGAGTGAAATTACTCACTTCTGAATCAGAAGAGGGTTCTGATATCTGCAAAGGGTTCACATTGACAGGTGAAATGGTACCTGATAAGCATTTTCCTGCCTTGCAAGGGTTGTTTGCCACAGATGATTGATTGCTTTATACAACTCCTTTGTTTTTTCAAGAAACTGTGGTTACTGGTGGGTTAATGGGCAGAATACCATCTGTTGCCTCTTGAGGATGTCTGGTCAAGTAATCAGGAAAATGCAAACCTACCACAATGCAGAGCTACGTTATTGTCTTCTGTGCTCTGGCTGTTGGATCATGTTTTTCATTTAGACCCGTGACTAGTCAGGCAACATTTCAAGGGATAATATAGCGAGAAAAAAACTTCCAGCAGAAGCTTGTTTTGTCTGAAGCTCTGCAACCCAATTTCTGAGTTCTTACTATTTTTTTTAAATGTACATTATGAAGATCTGTTTTATTTTAAAAAGTGGAATGCAACAAATGGTTTCTCCCATTGTTTAGTCTTTGTCACTGTACTACTGGAAACACTGGCTGTCCCCTCCCTTGGGCATAAGAGGAAAAATTCCATCTTCAGTCCAGCCTCATTATGTCAGGGCTGCCTTTTAAACCCAGCCAGAACAATGTCTTCATAATTCATCTGACAGAGGAGGTGCCAGAGTATGGACTAGAAGAAAGCTAAGAAATTTCTGAATGAAACAAGCAAGCTTCACAAAGCAGCCACTGAGAGATACTTTACATCAGGGGTCCTCAAACTTTTTAAACAGGAGGCCAGTTCACTGCCCCTCAGACTGTTTGGGGGGCCAGACTATAGTTTGAAAGAAATATGAATGAATTCCTATGCACACTGCACATTAAAAATTAATTAAAATAAATTAAAATTAAAATAAAATTAAAATGAATTAGAATTAAATATTTAAAATAAATAAATAAATAATGTTTGCTCTGCCTGCTTGGGCTGCAGCAGAAGCCCAAGATGAGATGGGGAAGAGCATGTGTTCATTTTCAAGGAACATAGCTACAATGTCCGCAATCGTACTGGAGGGGAGGGGAAGATGGGTACGATCATGCTCGGGGGGGTGGGGGGAGAAACGGATGTGATCGCGCTCTTGCAGGGAAGACAGGCACCAGGCTTCTTTGCCCCAACCAGGCTAGTGGCTGGGTTTATACAGTAAAATACTGCCTGGCGACAGTGACACACGCTTTGGTGCCTTCCCGCCTTGACTTCTGTAACACGCTCTACGTGGGGCTACCCTTGAAGACGGTCCGGATACTTCAGTTGGTTCAAAATAGAGCTGCCAGGCTGCTGACGGGGACTGGGCGTTATGTTCACATGACTCCAGTCCTCCGTCAGCTTCACTGGGTTCCCATTGAAGTCCGGGCCCAATTCAAGGTGTTGGTGATGACCTATAAAGCCCTAAACGGCTTGAGTCCTGGCTACCTGAAGGAGCGCTTACGTCCATATACGCCCGCCCACCCCTGAGATCTGCGGGAGAGGCCCTTCTCTGGGAACCCTCCGTGAAGGAAATTAGGAGGGTAGGTACTCAGAAGAGGGCTTTCTCAGCGGTGGCGCCCAATCTATGGAATGCGCTCCCCAGAGAGGTCCGCCTGGCGCCGTCGTTAACTGTTTTTTGGTGCCAGCCAAAGACCTTTGTATTCAAACGTAATTTTAATTGCTAATATTATTTGCTTAATTCTTTGGCCAGGGCGACTTATTTTATAATGTTAATGTGTTTTATATTTTAACTGATGTTTTGTAAGCCGCCCCGAGGCTTCGGCAAATGGGGCGGCATAGAAATTTTTTAAATAAATAAACAAACCATGATGACTTAGAACCTGGGGTGGCTTGTTGTGTTGTTTGAAACCAGCCATGGTAGTTTGGGTATGATTAACAAACCATGCTGCTAGATTTAGACAACATGGTAAGCTATCCCTGATTTATTAGCCACCATGGCTTATCACATCGTAAAGCTAGTTAGTGTGTGGGATCATACTACCCAGTAAGCCATTGAGTCTTAAAAGTCACACGGTGTGGCTTCTTTGTAGGAAGATCACTGCCTCCCTCCTCAGATGTACAGTGGATCGTGGCATATATCCCAGGCATCTTTGCAAAAGAATCTCTGTTCAGCAGTCAGCTGAGTCACCCCTATATCATCAGCTTTCCCCTGACTGATCAGTCACTGCAGCCTTCTTTCTGTTGGTCTCTTTTGCTGTCAAGGCATATTTATCCTTTTCCAAGTATCTCTGCTGCTCTCCATAGGTGAGGAATTAGCTTTTGTTAATTTTTGCACAATTTATTCTGTTTGCATCAGCCAGCCATGTGCGCAGGTTAAATCTCTCTCACTTATATGCAGATTTACTACATGCTTTGTTTTTAACATAGGGAAACATTCAGATATGTGAGGTAACTCTTTGCTTATGATTTGAAGTGGTGCAGTCAACAATACTGCCTCTTTAGTCTACCACCTGCGTATGTCACTTATGAAGTGACTCTTGGCATCAATCCACACAAAATTTTACTTATTATTTATTATCCCGATAGCTGATGCTTTCTGTGTATGATTCACAGTGTGTAAAACCATAAAATACAACAAGACAAAGCATAATATAGTTTTTTTTTAAATTGAACATACAGTACAAATCCAAAGTAAAAGCCAGCAGTAGTGGAAAGATCTCATAATAAAATAACATCTTTTAAAATAGCAGAAACTGAAGGACTAATGTGCCTGGGAACACAAAGCTGATTTATGTGTCCCTGAAAAGGCCATAACTGGAGTGCCACTGCTGAAAAGCCCCTTACTTTGGTAGCCCTCACCTCAGTGCATTGGATGTGAGCACCCAGAATGGGGGCCTCTGAAGGTGACCTCTGGATCCAGGAAGGAGGAGTATATTATAGTTTTCTTTTACAGTGGGAGCACCTTGTGTCGTCGCTGGGTACACAAGCCACATGGACGACTGCAATGTATGACTTGGGTGATTACATCAGACCTGGCAGCCACTCCAAGAGGATGGCAATTTGGACAAGTGCTGGAACTGTCACAAGCATTGTTGCCAGTTGTATCCATGATTACTGAGCCAGTTTGCACATGCTGAGAATGGTCAAGGCTGTACAGCAGAATGTCTGGGATAATTTAATCTTTAAAGTGGAGAATAATCCTGGAAGGGGATCCAGCTGGGAAAGTCCTCTGTGTTGTAAGGTTATTACCTGACTCCAAGCTTCTCCGTTTTTCTGAAGTGTTCTCCGACAGTGAATAAGGCCTATGTAGGATGAAAAGTTTATTCTAGATTGGTTTGTCATCAATCCATTGTAATTTTAAAAAGTCAACTTTTTTTTCTTTTCAATGAACAAGTGCTACTGCACAATCATGATACAGTGAACTAGAAAGCAAGGTCCATTTTCCCCACAAATATAATATAACGTGAAAATATAAGAAGATGAAATACTTTCTCAAGGGTCTGTGTATCTTGAAAGTTGCATTTTCCACTATGCTTGGAGGATACAGGGTGTAGCCTTTTCTTTAATATGTATTATAACATAATGATAAAAGGCAGAGTAATGTGGAAATAAGTAGTGCTTTGTGAGGTGACTTTTTATTGATTTTACTCCAAATTTCTTTGTAAATTTTTTTGGCCTTCTCCAGAATGCTTTTAACAAAAGAGCATTGTTGCTTAAAACGGAGGGGTGAGGAAGTAAGAGAAGTGGTTTCTACAGACGCAAACAGAATTAAACAGTGACATATGACTTAGGAATGACAAATTGCAGAAACCTTGAAGGCATGTGTCAGTGCACAGTGTTTCCTTGTCCTGCATAGTTGAGTGGTTTCTCAAATCTGGACCATATCATTTGAGAAAACAGCCCTTTTCCTGTGGTACCAAATTCTGTACCTCCGTTCCTTTGGTGCAGAATTTCGACAGAACTACCTCAGAGCACAGTTTAAAAAACAGATGAAGCTAAATAATAGAAAAAGTAATAAGTATAAAAGGAAAACAGGCTATTTCATTTCTTTCTCTCATCTGCATTGAGAATGAAATTGCATGGGCCATAATTTAAGCAATGCTTAAACTGAGCCTTTCTTCCGATTTATGACATGTTCATATTCAGCCTCTCTTTAAATACGTGTATCAACACCTTAGTGGACCTGATTCTCTGTGCACTGTGGATGACTATGATTAATTCACCACAATGTACACATGTGTTTGAAAGGCCAGGTGACTAATTTGTCTTTGCAAGTAATCAAGGGAAATTTACCATGCCACTGCTTCCCGATTTCTCACCAGATGCCAAAATATGATTCTAAAACCCTCAGTATTTGGCAACATGATAACAAGGACTTGTATACCAAACCATCGCATAGGCACCTCATGGCAAGCTGCCCCTGGTACATACTTGTCTGTAACTCCTATCTGCTGTGGCAAGATCTGAAGACCACATGATTACTCCACAGAAAGCTGGAGGAGTTTAAGGAAGGTTGAATTAAAGATTGATGCTTTGGGCCAGGCCTTGACTCAAAGCTCACAGGGTGGTTGGGAGGATAAAATGGAGAGGAGAACAATCATATAAACCATCCTGGAGTCCTTAGAGGAAAGCAGGATCGAAATCAAATGAACTTAAATTACCAGGCTTGAACTTCACTGTACTGGAAAAAAGAAAGAAAAAAGCTGGGGTTTGATCTTTTTCCTTATGGATAGTGTGCCTGCATTCAGGGGGCACGCCATAGGACATACCATAACTCTGTTTCCCCTGCTTGGGGCACAGTATCTGCAACCATGTGGGCTCATGCTCTTTGTCTGGGATTGGCATGGCATGGATGGGAATACACAGGTTTTCAATTCCCCTTAAAAGTTTGGCACAGTGCCTATATATGTCCTTCTGCATGTACAGCAAAGTGTGTGTGTATGTGGGGGGGGGATGACAGCTCTAAGGAGGATCTCTGTGCAAATACTTCCTCTGCATGGGTAAGGATCCTATGCCAAAGTTTTTGACCAAATGAGTTGGATTCCAAGGCCTGAATAAAGTGCATGCATTGCAAATAAAAAAAGGCTTAAATTGAAGAAAGTAGGGAAAAGCACTAGGCCACTCAGGTATGACCTCAATCATATCCCTGATGAATATACAGTAGAGGTGACAAATAGATTTAAGGAATTAGATCTGATAGACAGAGTGCCTGAAGAACTATGGGCGGAGGTTCGCAACATTGTACAAGAGGTAGCAACTAAAACCATCCCAAAGAAAAAGAAATGCAAGAAAGCAAAATGGCTGACTGAGGAAGTTTTACAAATAGCTGAGGAAAGAAGGGAAGTGAAAGGCAAGGGAGAAAGAGAAAGATGTACCCAACTGAATGCAGAATTCCAGAGAATAGCTAGAAGAGATAAGAATGCCTTCTTAAATGAACAGTGCAAAGAAATAGAAGAAAACAATAGAATAGGGAGGACCAGAGATCTCTTCAAGAAAATTGGAGTTATGAAGGGAACGTTTCATGCAAAGATGGGCATGATAAAGGACAAAAACGACAGGGACCTAACAGCGGCAGAGGAGATTAAGAAGAGGTGGCAAAATTACACTGAAGAACTATACAAGAAAGATCTTAACGTCCCTGATAACCACAATGGGGTGGTCGCTGACCTCAAGCCAGACATCCTGGAATGTGAAATCAAGAGGACCTTAGGAAGTCTGAGCAACAACAAAGCTAGTGGAGGAGACAGCCGAGCTATTCAAAATCCTAAAAGACGATGCAGTAAAAGTGCTACACTCAATATGCCAGCAAATTTGGAAAACTCAACAGTGGCCACAGGATTGGAAAAGGTCAGTTTACATTCCAGTTCCAAAGAAGGGCAATGTTCAAACTACCACACCATTGCACTCATTTCACATGCTAGCAAAGTTATGCTCAAAATCCTACAAGCTAGGCTCCAGCAGTATGTGGACCGAGAACTACCAGAAGTACAGGCAGGGATTAGAAGAGGCAGAGGAACTAGAGATCAAATTGCCAACATATGCTGGATCATGGAGAAAGCTAGGGAGTTCCAGAAAAACATCTATTTCTGCTTCATTGACTATGTTAAAGCCTTTGATTTTGTGGATCACAACAAATTGTGGCAAGTTCTTAAAGAGATGGGAGCACCAGATCATCTTATTTGTCTCTTGAGAAACGTATATGCAGGTCAAGAAGCAACAGTGAGAACTGGACATGGAACTACTGATTGGTTCAAAATTGAGAAAAGAGTTCGGGAAGGCTGTATACTGTCGCCCTGCCTATTTAACTTATATGCAGAGCACATCCTGCGAAAGGCAGGGCTAGATGAATCACAAGCTGGAATTAAGAAATATCCACAACCTCAGATATGCAGATAATACCACTCTAAGAGCAGAAAGTGAAAAGGAACTAAAGAGCCTCTTGATGCAGGTGAAAGAGGAGAGCACAAAAGTTGGCTTGAAACTCAACTTTAAGAAAACTGAGATCATGGCATCCGGTCCTATCACTTCCTAGCAAATAGATGGGGAAGAAATGGAGGTAGTGACAGATTTTATTTTCTTGGGCTCCAAGATCACTGCAGAGGGTGACTGCAGCCAAGAAATGAAAAGACACTTGCTCCTTGGGAGGAAAGCTGTGGCAAATCTAGACAGTATACTAAAAAGCAGAGATATCACACTGCCGACAAAAGTGCATATAGTCAAGGCTATGGTTTTCCCAGTTGCAATGTATGGCTGTGAAAGCTGGACCATAATGAAGGCTGAGCACTGAAGAATTGAGGCCTTTGATTTGTGGTGCTGGAGGAGACTTCTACAAGTCCCTTGGACTGCAAGGCAATCAAACCAGTCAGTGCTAGAGGAGATCAATTCTGACTGCTCTTTAGAAGAGGATACTGAAGAGGAAACTCAAATACTTCGGCCACTTAATGAGAAGGAAGGACTCCCTGGAGAAGACCCTAATGCTGGAAACAATGGACGGCAAAAGCAGAAGGGGATGGCAGAGAATGAGGTGGCTAGATGGCGGTGTGAGTTTAAATGGGCTCCGGGAGATGGAGGAGGACAGGAAGGCCTGGAGGAATGTTTTCCATGGGTTGTGACTTCCATGGGTCGGATGTGACTTCGCAACTAACAACAACATACACTGGATAGCATCGTGAAACATTTTTGCTTCCTCAGAATGGTGTAAAAGGGCAAAATACATGCAGCACTAGATAGAGCATCAGAGAGTGTGTGGCATATAGTGTTTGGCACTATCATATGATTTGGTATATAGGCTCTGGTGTCCTTTGACCCAGCTCTAACTACAGGAATGAAAAGTGCAAACAGTTATCAGAAGCTCGTAAGATTAAGGTTTTAACTGGTACCTAGTACTTTAATCTTTCTGTTTTGTGGTGCTTATCTGACATAGGCTTAGTCTCCTGCAATATATGTCAAAGCAAGACTCTGTGTTATTTTAGTCTCTCTTGGAAACTTCCTGTGACCTTCGGCAAAATATTGACCCCCTCTTCTTTCCTCCCTTGACAGAGGTCTTGTGAGGATAAACTTGTTCATGTTTGCCAGGGGCTCAGTTAAGGCAGTGATGAGTGCCACAGACATACATTCTTGCTGATAAAAGTAATCATAATAAATGGCTGGAAAAGTTTGTATCCAGATTTGTGTTTTGCCTGCTCCCTTCTGTGAGATAACAGGACTATGTAATTTCTGGAGACAGGGTAACTAAAATAATAGAGCACATCTTATCTCATTTTCCCTCCTGCATGTGAGCAATAAACTGTGACGTGCTAGAAAAGGCTATATTTCATGGATGATCTTCAAAAGCGATTGGTGTGTTTATACTTTTGTTGGGAAGGAAGAATGGAAGGAAAAAAGGAAGACTGGTTGGTCTTCGGGAAAGCTGATGTAAGCAAGGCCAAATTGCCCAGATTTGATTGGATTCGCTTTAAACAGTGTCTAGTGTCTCCTCCTTTGCCTTAGTGTTGTGCTTTCAGAAAAGAGTATGTGCAAAGAGGTGTGATTGACTTCTCATCTTGTGCTAGGCAGTGTGAGTTTGGCCTATCAATCCACTCCTTGTATGAGCTTCATTTGTAATTAAGTTGGCTGAAGGTTAATTGGCTGCTGTGCTGTGTTGGCAGCAGAAATACCTTTTAGACTGGGCAGAGCACTTTGAAGAAGTTCCTACACTGCTCCCCCGTTCCTTTGCACTGTAACCTCCTTTACGGCGAGCAGAAAAGGGATCCAGTCCATACAGTACAATTGTTTATCTCATCAGTAGCACTTGATACTTTAAATTTTTCATTGGGCAGGTAATTTGGCCCACATACAAGTACAATTACTTTATGCTAAAGCATTTTGAGAAGCATGGTTGGAGAGTGATACACAAATATTTTTAAATATATAAGAAATAGATCCTCTCAACGGACATTATTCCCTTCCCTTCCCTTGTTTTGTCTTTGAGTTGCTAAGTTAGTTCCAATCATGTCATTGTGGCTTTAAGTTAGGTTTCTTTATAACAGTCTTCCTTATTTTGGTACACTCCAAGTGTTTTGGACTTCATCCCTTATTAGCTTTACTGGCATAGCCAATGGTCAGTAATGACTGATATCATGCTTGACAGGGTAAAGTTGGATGATCCAAGATACTAAAATTGTTTTCTGGCTTGTTACTTCAGATTAACAATTTTATTTCAAGTTAGATTATAAAGAATCAAACCATTTCAGATTGTGGGACAGCAAGATACAAAAGCCTACTTTTCAGTATCTTCAAGCTTCCTATTGTAGAAAACTTTCAATGTGTTTGTGGTTATTTCTCATACCTCCTCATAATGGGATAGAGATAAAAATGGCCCTGTGAAATAATCACATGATCCATCTCCCTAAAGGGTATCCTTGCAAAAAAAAAAAAAAATCAAAAGCTGTTGATCCCCTACCATCTCCTGCTAGGAGTTACAAAGTCCACCTCAGTGCAGCTTCCTGCCATATTCTCTGTATAACAGTTCAGCTGGTTAGTTATTTGAATTAGAGCTCAATATTTAACCTAATTCAAGTGCTGGTTTCCATTTGGTCTGTGCCAGCATATCTAAAACTGAAGACAACAGTTAGCCATTGTGTTTGGCTTAGTAACCTTGCCAGTAACCCCAAATGTGTGGGAAAGATTTCAGCTTTTTCATTTGTAGGAGAATAGAGTATTTCTTTTTATTTTACTTGGGTGGCACACCAGAACCAAGCTGTAGGACAGAAATGAAGTGACAGGTTTTCTCCTGAGTGCTATAAACTGGAGCAACAAATGCATGTTTGTTGTTTGTTTCCTTCATTTTTGCCTATAATCTTTTAAGGGCTAATGGAGAAAACAGAAATGATTTTCTGGAAAATGGATAAGTGTTAGTCACAAGAGACAGGACAGACATTAGAAGTAGCTTATTCTGAATAATAAGAAAACAGTACATCAGATGATTTTATCTGAAGAAAATATCTGTTTAATAGCATGAGTTAAAAATGCTTTCCTGGTTAAAAACTCTTCACACATTGGACCCTCTTCCTCACAAAAGCCTGCAACAGTGTGTGGCTGCATGAGACAAAGTGTCCCTTTCCTTATGAGCACTTCTCCATCATACTTGGGATGTATTCTCACTCCTTCTCAAAAGAAGAAGTAGTTGGCAAGGGCATGAAGTATCTTGAGGCCCTTTGAATGTCCACTTTCTCTCTGTAATTTTGTAATCTCTGTTGGAAGTATTAGGCCAATTGTATTTTTTGTTGACTATGAAGAATTGTCATTCTTCCTGGGGTCCAGTGTGAATATATAACTGTTTAATTGAATCTTGTGGAACTCATAAGTTTTTGCAAATAAGACATGGCTCATATTAGTTATGAGAGTGTAAGAGAAGTTCTGCTATATCGTGGATCTAATCCAGAGACTTACTTTAATAGTGCTCATTCACATGTCTCCAGGAAGCTCATGAATAGGATTACCAGGCAATGCTGCTCCTGTATTGTTTTTTCAGTACTCAGAGGCAGATTCCATTTAATTGTCCTGGCTAATAGCAATTGATAGTTCTTATTCTGTCCAAGTTTATCTCATCCTTTGCCATTACTCTGTTTTAATTGTAATTGTTCGTTGAGGATTTCAGTAATTTTTAAATATTTTTAAAAATATTAAAATATTTATAGTGTATATATTAGCATGTAAATGGCACAGGGATCTTGTTATATTAAGTGGTAAACAAGTATTATTAACAACAGTCTAGGCAATTTTTCAGTCAGATCTTGTGGCAATTATTTCTGTAAGCTGTGTGGTGTGTGAAGGAGCACTTTCTTTTTCCCCAAACTTACTGTCAGTGGGCTGGTTCACATAATTGTCACATCCCACTGTGACTTATTTAAGTCATAATGGGTTGTGGTGCATGCCAGCTGGCCCTTTGAATATTCAAGCTGTGGTGGGCAGTCACCATGACTTATTTGCTGTGTTCAGACAGTGTGATAATCCACACTCAGGGGTTGTGTGTGGGCTATTGTTGAAATGGCAGTTTGTTAGTGGGCTGTTTGAACTCTGAATCCTTAGTATAACCACAAGCAAGAGAGCCCCTGGTTTCTTGTTGAGGTATGAACTGTGGGTGCTTCATAACCATAGTTTATTATTTTGTATGGGTTCAGACAACACCCACCTTTAAACAATAATTCATAGTGCAGCTCTTGAGTATGGCTTATTGTTTTCTCTGAATCCAGTCATTGTGTGGTGAGAACTCAGTGCGAGTTGCTTATCTAAGGATTAAATGTCCCTGGCATAATTCATGGAGTTTTTAGGTTTATATTATAATTATTTAATATTCTCATAAACTACCCTTGCCAGGTTTACATAACATGATAGGCCATTAAAAATTCAGCTAGTACACACTGCAATCCATCATGGCTTTAGTCATCAGTTGGCTGCAGTGATCATACAGACTTTCACTGAATGAGCCCAAGTTCCAAATTATTTAGAAAAATGTCTGTATCTGCCCATTTTTACTGTATCATACATATCTGAAAAACTTATTTGTTTGATCTTAGTTACAGGGACCTGCTTGATCATATAAGTTGCAAAGTGGAACATGTTTTATAAGTCAAATCTTTCCTATTGCATATTGACTGTGATTGTGTTGTGGGATTGTTGTTGGGTTGTTTTTAGCCTTTAGACCAGTTGCAGAAGAGAATTCCTCCAAGCCATCATTTCCCAAATTGGTTCCCTCCATATGTACTGGACTACAATTCCCATTTTTTTCAGCTAGCAAGACTGTGTTTGGATTGTGAAAGTTGTAGTCCAGCTCATCTGTAGGTTTCCAGGCTGGGGAAGGCTGCTCTGACCATTTACAAAGAGCCTTTCCTTTAACTACTCATAGCAACCATCTGTGCAGCATCATAGGAATAACTTCCAGGCAAGCACAAATAACTGTACCTCTTTGAAAAGTGATAACCTGTTTTAACCAACAGCACTTTGAATTTTAAAGGAAACTGTTTAGTGATTGGCTGGCATAGTTTTGCATTCCATCATGGCACAAAATGGCCTTATCCAGCAACAGGTGCACTGAGTTGAAGTCTTCTGGAAGTGAAACTAGAAGTGTGTGCATGCAAACTGAAAAGCAAAACAAAAGCATCTGAGCACTAGAGAAATCCTAGTTTAATGTGGTAAGCTATGACACTGATAGGCCTATGCTCTGTGTGTGTGTGTGTGTGTGTGTGTGTGTGTAAGTTGAAATTTGGAAAGAGCAGGAGTTACTTGGTTAAAACAAACTTGAATTTTTGTCTGTGCATCCAGGTTTTGGAATAAAATAGTTCTTGACTTCCTCTCCTGATTTATCTCCTAAACTAACACAAAGCATATAATCTCTAGCCAAATGCCCGGACAGTAAGGTCTGGCAGTAGCACTATCATGATACAGGTTAGCTCTCACTTTGCAGATCTCTTCAGAATTTCAATAAAATATATATTTTGTATGAATGAAGATGTCAGGAGCTGTACCAAAAACAGAAGTAGGTAAATGGGCTTGTGTCTGCATTTATGTTGTGCTGGACCTATTCATTGTTGCTGCCTTTGCATCTCTCTCTCTCTCTCTCTCTCTGGCTAGATTTATCTTGTCACAAGTATGTCTTTCTGAAAAGAGAGGTACTGTGAGTTAAGCTTGTGGTCCCATGCCTCATGTACTGAAAACCCCTCTTATGATTGATTTAAGGCTTTTGATATCAGTGGGACCTTGTGGATCTTTTATTTTATTTATTTATTTAAAACCTTTGTATACAGTAGTCCCCCGAAATTCATGGGGGTTGCATTCCTAGAGCACCCGCGAATTGTGAAAAACCATGAATTTTGAATGTGGTTAAAAATGCTTATTTTTATAGTTTAAACCCTAAATATGTTGCTGCCTTATTCTTCTTTATGTAGCATACGGTGTTTTCATTGATGCCATAATGGCACGCTAGTGTGGCATAACTTTTTAGTTCCTGAAGCAAATCCAGTAGTTCAACTTTCTCCTGGAGTGTTTTAAACTTCTTCTAGCGCTTAGGTTAATTCCCAGAAGACTTAGAAGGTGTGGGGCGTTTGGGCAGCATCTTAGGGCTTCAAAAAGAACAAACTGGCGAACGCTCAGCAAACACCAGAGATGCGTCACAGGGCAGCAGCCAATCAGTGGTTTCTGCAAAATTGCGGGGGTTTCCACGAACAATATTAGTTCAGTTCCAAGGAAAATTCCACGGAAGACTGAGGCCGTGAACGCTGAACCGCAACTTCATGGGAGTATACTGTACTGTCCACTGCCAAATAGTCTTGAAATAGTCTTACAATAAAACAAAGTAAAGCTTTGTTCAGTTCAGCTCCCCAATTTTTTAATATATGTGCATGGAATTCTACGAAATGCAGTTTTCCATAGCTCAACAAAAATAGACTGAATATCCAAGTAAATCCAGTGTTTACGTTGGCATCTATATGCCACCAATACGTATAGTGAAGGACTTGCCAGATCCTCAATACATTGTATTACAGGAGATGAGTATTTGTCCTTACAGTTTGGGAATATTAATTTTGGATAGTCAGTATAGCATGGAAAATCCATTTCCTCTTCCGTTTGTTAATTTCCATGAAGCAGGTAAATAACTTTTAAAAGCATGTATATCAGAGAATATTAAAGGCTGTTCCAGTATAAAATGTATCTTGTGCAAATAGCTTACTATCAAAAGGAAGCAATTACTGAATTTGCCAAAACATATGTAAGAGAATACATTAGCTGTATTGTGTTAGCTGCAGTTAGCTGAATTAGTGCTGTATTAAAGAGATGTTGCAGCATCCAATGTAACAATGTAATGTAACAAAAGCATTTGCTGAAGAAGATGCAGCCTTAGTTCCATAGACAAGACACGTAGACACAAATGTGTCAGTCTGCTCATTGGGCATATTGTGGTGACACCCACACTTTCTCCAATTCCTAGATGTTCCCAAAGGTCCAAAAATATTGGAGACACATGCTTTAGTTGGTTCTGAGGCCTTGTGCTTATTCACTGGTGAAGAAAAGCTTATTGCCAAAAATCTTTTGTTTATTAGTTTTAATTCCATGTGTTACTGGGCTGAGCTGTGCCATTAATAATGGGCTCTGGGATCTTGCCTCAAATTAATTTATGTTTGTTCATGCAACTTTTGTTATTAAGGATAGGATATTGTATTGCAGGAGGAAGAAAAATCCTTGAAACTTGTGGATGGAGCCAATGTGTAATCTAGCTGTATAACAAATCAATTATAATGTTTGGCATTCGTTCTGCATGTAAATTGTCCATCAGCAGATTGTTAAAATCTTAATGTTTCAGTTGATTTGGGGGGGACGTTCTAATAATTCTAATAAAGCTTTTTACTGCTCTGTGGATTTGTTGACAAATTTGATGCAACTTCTATGTCTCTGGAAGCAAATGTAAAGCATTAAATTAGTGAGAATATTGAGCAGATGGTGATTTATGTTATTAATGTTAATAACAGCAACAGTAAAAAAAATAATTTCAGTCAGTGTCCAATTTTCTATGTACCTTCTAAAACCACACAATAAATGTGTGCCATACAATCCTATATGAGACTACTCAAGAGTATGCCTTATTAAGTTCTGTGGGTCTTACTGCCAGGTAGTACTGAAGCCTGATACTCTGACAAGTTTGTTTTTATTTCATTCAAATTTAAACAACTGATGTTTGGGTCCCAGTGCCTGGCTGAGGGCACCTAAAGTCAATACTTGTCATCCTTGGAATCCTTCCACATTCATGGCATAGTAAGGCCAGATAAGGGATGCCTCAGGATTCAAGGATAGCTTGGTGCAGTATTGCTATTCTAAAAAAATATGTCTTTGAAAACAAATCTCTTTGTGTCACCTTAGGGTGCTTGAAAAGCAGAGTGGTTGCAGTCAAGAGTTTTAAAACTGATTTTAATGCTAACTTCAGCAAGATGATAATAATCCATAGTCAAGGGTTAAGTGTGGGGTTTTGTTTTTGTTGAACAACGAATTATTAGTGAAATGCAGGTTATCATGTTGTCCAAACCCAGCTGCAATAGCAAACCATGGTGAACAAGGCTCACAGCCTTGGATTCTTTTCAAGGATTATTTGTGGTTAACAAGGAATGGTTAGGTTGGTGTAGCTGCTTAGTCATATGTATAAACTTAAGCCTTGTAGTGTAGTCGTAGAACATTCTAAGTGCTTGATGGTCCTGCTGGTTTCCTAGGATGCTCCAGGAAAAGGTTTCTATAGCAGGAAGCTGAGAGGATTTTTTTTTCTCTTTTCAGCAGTGACAGAAAGAAATATGTGAGTTGGTGTCTATGTGTGAATGAGTAGCAAGAAATAACTCCAGGAATGAGAGAGTGAGCATTGTGAGGCAGAGGGGCAAGTGAATGGATGCAGATGTTAGTGGAGGTAGTTTGTGCCTGTGAGGAGGCCACAGAGAGACCTTGTCCCCCAAGAGATCCTCTTCAAGGAATGCAGTGTAAATTTTATGCAAGAAAATTCAATTTTTTATTTCTCATGATTTTGCTTTGCTGAAAATTACAGTGTGTTAATGATAGTAATACTACAAATGATTGGCACAATATGAGTAAGTGAAGGGTGCATGTGAAGATTGTATGTGAATGTGTGTGTGTTTGTACATGCATATATGTGACCCCTGGCCATCCCAGCAATCACTCAATACCAGCCCTTCAGGCCAAAAAGATTGTATGCTTCTGTTACAGACAAAAACCTTTTCCTGAGGCCTGATTTCAGTCCCACCTAAAAGTGAAATTGGGACTTCCCAGTTAGCTGGTCTTGTGGTTAGGACCTTGAATTTCTGTAACTTTGTTTTGGGTAGTTGTTTGGCAGTATATGTGTTACAGGAAAGGAATGAGTCACGTGACAGCCATTTCATGTCCCACAAGCTATTTTGCTTTTCCAACGCTTGATTCACAAATAGAGGATCTTATGACAAAGCCAGAAGCCTGGGACTGTGTTGCTTTTCTTTTCTCCCCTGCCCCTTTGATGAAGAGAGTGGTAACATGCTGTTTTAACAGGTTGACACAATGCAAATAAATAGATGGGTGATTTTTTTACAGATGTGAGGACAAAAGTAGAACACAACTGTACATCTTTAAGTACAAATTGGGGGTTCATGTTAGAGACTGGATCATAATCAGACAAACTTTAAAACACGCCACCGAGCTTGAGTTACCTCTAGGGATGAAAAATCTAGAGTGCATAATTTTGCAATAAACTCTTCTTCCAAATGTATACCACCTCACCATCCCTAACCCTGGATTTCCTTGAGAAATTTGTGGAAGATCATAAATTAAAAGGAAATGTGACAAGACTTTTGGGCATGGTCTAAGGAAAACAGAAAGCTGCTGGCAAGGGAACAAAATCACTGTTATCTACAGAAGAACCATTCTTGCAACAATCCTCTATTGGTAATATGGTAGTGATTACAGTGGCCAGAATTACTTACCAGGTAACTGATCTTTACAGTCATTCCTAACCTGACCTGAAACCACAGACAGGCAAACAGGGACCTCTGCAAGGAAAGAGAGCTCCCCCCGCCCTTTTCTTTAACTTCTGGCGGGCCTTTGCCCTGCTGTGTAGCTAGCCTGCTGTGTGCTGGCCTGCCATATCTGTTATCAGGAGAAGGAGGCATTGCCAGCGAGAGGAGAAAATCTCCCCCAGGTTGATTAAGAGTGAGCTACCTGTGTTTGGCTTTGGGAAAGGCCTGCATTTGTGAGGCCAGAAGCAGGGTGGCATCTCCCCAAAGGGGGATCCCAGAGGGAATTGCCTCTTCAAGGCTACCACCCCAACATCTTGGCTGATGTGAGTATAGTGATGGGTAGAGGGGAGTACAGTCAGCTGTGCAATATTCTGGTCCTCCCTCACCTGCAGGCATGATGGTTGTCCTATCAGTTTGCTCTTGGGTATTTGATTACTGCTTCTAAATGCTATATTAAAGCATAAGAAGACTTCCTTATCCATGATTTAATAGTGGATGAGGTGGCTGATCTTAAGACCTGGGAGGGCATATAGGGAGGAGTTAGTCTCATGGAGGAGTACCCATCAGGATGCTTGGTTCAGCATCAGGATAAACTTGAGTGTTGGTGGTGGTGGTGGAGGGGGCTTACCACATTCTAATGGCATTCTCTCTCTTTCCAGGACCTCTGACTTCCTGACCACAAATCTAGAGTTCTTGCATCTTATGTTGGGTCAGATTAGGGATTCTGTTGTTGTATAAGATGGTGGTATAACTTAGTAACCTGCAATAGCAGGGACCCAGTAGCCTCCTGCCCCCCTCTAACTCTACTGTTTTATGATTCTATGACACTTCCCATCTTGCTATCCAGCAGTCTTACTACCTGAGTTGACAGAAGTGGATTCAGATGTAATGTTGAGGTTCCCCAGGCTGTCGGTTCTGGGGGATTTCAACATTCATGCGATAGCACCTTGTCTGGGGTGGCTCAGGTTTCATGGTTTGTTGGTTTGTTTGTTTATTCATTTGATTTATATTCTGCCTTTTTCCTACAAAGGGCTCAAGGCAGCTTACATCATTCTCCTCCTCCATCATCTTATCCCCCCAACAACAACCCTGTGAGGTAGGTTGGGCTGAGAGTCTGTGCCTGGCCGAAAGTCACCCAGTTGGCTCCATGGCTGAGTGAGGACTAGAACCCAGATCATCTGAGTCCCAGTCCCAGCTCTTGACCACTACACCACACTGGCTCTCCACACTTTAGGGATTCCCCTGGGGCCAACTCTGTCATTGGAGGCTCAGTTGGCTTCAGTGGCAGGGAGTGTTTTTTACCTCTTTGGCTGATGGCCCAGGTACTTCCCTATCTTTACAGCGATAACATGGAACTGCCCATTCAGAAGCTGTAGCTTGTGCATAATGTGGCAGCCAAATTAGTAAATGGGGCTCAAAGGTCTGGCAATAACACCAGTTCTGACCTTCTTGCATTTGCTGCCTGTATGTTTTCAAGCCTGTTTCAAGGTGCTGGATTTAACCTGTCTAGCTTTATATAGCTTTGGATCGCAGAACCTGACAGAGCACCTCCTCTGACCTGAATTTACCTAGACTAGGTGGTACAGAAGCAGGTACAAAGGAAAGGTCCATTTTAGTGGTGGTCCACAGTCATGGAATGATCCCCCCACTGAGGCCTGCCTGGTGCAAACACTGTCATATTTTTAGTGCCAGGTTAAGATTATTCTGTATTCCTGGGCATATGATGTGGCATTAATGCTAGTTTTTGGGAAGAGATGTAGTACTTTATTGAAATTGATTGTAGCTGTTTAAATTATTTTAAATTTTGCATATTGAAATTCTATGCTGTATCTTATGTCTGTTTTGTGATTTTTGTATATTGTTGTGAACCACTTTTGACCACTGTAAATCATCATCATCATCATCATCATCATCATCATCATCATCCCTGCTGTTAATCCAATCAGTGGGAGGGTGAGAAGCACACAGATGAATCCTACTGGCATCTTTGATTATTGATTGGAAGTAACAAAATGATTTCAGCTGGAAGGGGGGGCAGTATATTAAGTGCTTCTTCCATCCTGCCTCCTCCCCAGTGGGGGAAGGCAAAGGATAGGGGAAGCCCTGTGGACAGAGTCATCGGATAGAAGAGCACCGCACCACCCAGCATCTCTGGCAGGGCTACTTCAGGGCACACAGACTCTCGCTGGCCGTAGAAAGCTAACCAGCACTGAAACTAGGTCCCCAAGTGAGGCATGGAGGACTTCCAGCCAGCTCTTCAGCTGGTACCTACATGCCATTCTCAGGTAACCACACCCCCGGACATAATCAGTTGTATAGAGGAGAACTATTTGTCTTCTCCCACAATATAGTTCTCCAACCCTTCTATATTGTAAGGATGACTTAAAGTTCTTTGAAGCACTCTGAGCACTACAGTGCTGTGAATGCAATGCAGAGAGAGAGAAAAAGTATGGACAAGAGAAGAAACTTTCTTGCAAGTTCTCAGTGAAGTCATAACTCTGGACCTTCACATACTGAGAATAGAATGTACGAGATCAGCTTGAAATTTAGCATTACTTGTGGATAGTGTACTCAACTTTTAATTATTTTACTTTAAACATCATATATCCTGCTTTCTCCTTCAAAAGAATGCAAAGTAGGTAACAGAGGAATCTATTAAAAGTTATGAACATCTATTGTCAAGTAATAAAACAAGTGACAGCACACATCAAAAGCAGTCAAATAAAGAGGCAACACTTCATTTTACAATTTACTTGATACTTACAAAGCTGGATAAGAGTATTTACATCTTTAGGAGAAAAAGTAAAGCTTAGCTAGTTATTGGCTAAGATTTGTTTGTACTTTAATTTATGAGCTGCTGCTGTGAATTCTGGCAGACTGCAGCCATCTGTCTGGAATCAAATGGAGTGTGGCAACCAAAGTTTGAAGATACCCAGATACACAATTTGATGACCAGAAATGTACCCAGTGCTGCAGCTTAATTCCCTGATCAGCAGTTAGTTTTATGGGACACTGTTTTGAAGAGAAGACAGAGGATAATCTTCTCCTCTTCCCCCCTGTAGGATCGGGTGCCATTATCAGCACTTGTGGTGCACTCTGAGTTGGCAATTGACGGGCCAGTTGGTATAGCCTAGGGATTAAATATGACTTCGGTCTCTCTAACTTAGTCTTTAACAGTTCAGTGAAAGATAGAGCAAGTTTCTTGGCATGGACAATGGTTCTGGATGAATGAATGAGCCTTGGCTCTAACAGCTAAAACTAGAAATGTGAAAACTTCCTTCTGTTTTAAGACACCTTAGGGTGTAGTACTGTAGACATTTAGTCAGAAAAAACCCCCTACAACTTCTAGCATTTTCCAGTCAGCACAACTGACTGGGGAATGCCAGGAGTTACAGAACTTTTCTTCTGTCTAAACCTGCATACAGTTTGCACCCGCAAACGGTGTTTTTGGGCCACAGTGCAAGAAGTAAACTGATACAATTCAAATGTGCCGCATTCTATATATAATGAAGCCTGGAAATGTTGTTTAAAAGCAAGAGGAACTTGCTTATGAATTTTTCACACAAAGATTCCGTGAAGAGAGGTAGCAGTAGAAAACAAAAGATTTTTTTTAAAGATAAGTGCATAAAAAGACCCAAGATTTATTTATGGACTGCATGAAGAGCAGGGAAATCTCTATGGCACTCTGTGTTTTACAGATTATGATTGCTATAAAACTTTATTTATCACAATGGCTTGCAGGACATCTAAAATGTTCAGATAATGAAATGTTTGCAGTAAATGAACACAAGTGCAGATTTCTCCAAGTTTCAATGCTGTCAAGCTATTTGGAGGGTACGCAGTACACTCTGCTAGATAATTTGATAGCAGAGAATAAAATAATGGAATATTTCACAAAAATGTATTAAATATAATGCTTTCTGATCAGTGTGTAAAAAGATTAAGCCTCTGGAAAAGATTTCTATAAAAAGTATTGAAATGCCAAACAAGGTAAGTCACCATATATAAACCAGAAGGTGCCTGCAAAAATAAGATGTTTTAATTTCGCCTTTTCTCTGTATCTTCTTCTTAATGATGTCTTGTTTGGTCTTCTTTCCCATTGGCAGATATGACTTTATTGAGATACGAGATGGGGACAGTGAGACAGCTGACCTTCTGGGCAAGCACTGTGGGAACATTGCTCCTCCTACTATCACCTCATCAGGCCCATCTCTCCATATTAAATTCACCTCAGACTATGCCCGTCAAGGTGCTGGCTTCTCTCTGCGCTATGAGATCTACAAGACAGGTCAGTGTCCAGCTGCTCAGGAAGGCACATGCCTTTTCTTGATTCTCCTTCATCATGGTTTTATGTTTGTAGGTAGACTGTGTCGGATTTTCTTATCCTTAACTTGCATTAGTTGACAGTACTGGTGCAAAGGCATGTGGATAAAGCAGGCTTGCTGATGCTAAGCAATATCTGGTCAGCGCCTGGATCACAGACTGCATTACAATCCTGTCTATACCAGTGAGTTTCTTGAAAGAAGAGGAGTGATATTTCAATGAAAAAGTATCATTTTCACCCTGGGGCCTTTTGTTTTCCTAGAAGAAACCTAAAACACAAGCTTACGTGTTTGTTAAATTATACTCTGTTTTCTAGTGTCTTGGACAGTGTGAGCAATGCTTGCTGAGCAGCCCTTTGTAGTTTACTCAACCAATAGGTTGAGCTGAATGTAAAAGCAGAGTTTCAGGTATCTTTGATCAAGTCAGCTGTACCATTAAGCAGGCCAACTCAATGCAGGGAGTGCAGATGGTTCTACAACTTGAATTGCCTGATAAAGGGATTGGCCACTTTAAGCTTTAGCAGATTTGGGATAACAAAATTTGAAAGTCCTTATCCAAGCCAGATAGGAGACTCTCCTTATCTTATTAAGCTTTATATGCATCTCCTCTGTGCTACTCCACTTCTCAAATCTGTTTCATCAACACTTTGGATGAGGTGAAATATTTTAGTGGCATATTGACAATTTTGATTCTTACCTTGGCATGGAAAGTAGGCTTCTTCCTTATCTGATCTCATGTATGCTAGAACTACAAACAGTTTATCTTTTTTCTGCGGCATGCTTTAAAAGTCAATGCTAAGTGAAAATTGTCCTCCCTGAGATCTGCATAGTGGTCTTTTCCAACCAACCCCTCCTGTGAATATGGGATTCAAACACTGATCAATAGCCTAGTGTTTTCTCTTTTCAAGAAGCCAAGGGTTTTGTAACTGCTGTAATGGTGACTTAAACGGCTGCTGTTGGCAGTGCCGTCAAGAGAACAAGACACAAGACACAAGACGGGCGCCTCTTGAGTTCAGTATAAGAGGAACTATTCATAATGCCTTTTTAATACAAAACTATTCTTGGAGAAAGTAAAAAACTTATCAGAGCCCTTTTTAAATCGGTTCTGTCTAAATATTTGTGAGATTGGTGTGTGTGGGGATGAGAATTCCTGAGAAATAAAAATAGTCCTGTTTTGTGCCTGTGGGCATGTGTAAGACAGAGTTTTTGTGTGCTTGTGGAGAGGCCTAGCTGTGTCTTGCCTAGGGATAGTGGTCACAAGACCCGGTTGCCTGCCTGCATTCCATTGCTAGTATGCTGCATGGAAACACACAGACCTTTTACGTCACTGTTAGAACATGAAACAAATGCCATGTAGGAACCAGCAACCCCCAGAAGGGGAGGGGGCAAGGCAAACAGTGTCCTGGAAACCTGCTTTGATGAAGACTAAGAGCATTAATGAAGAGGTGCACAGATATTTTGATTTTGGAAGTTTTGACAATGAGTTATACTAATTGCATTATTCATAAATGCAAAGGAGGAGATGTCACACAAATTTGAACATTTTTTCTCTCTCTCATTCACAGGGATGGAAAAATGATTGCCATAAGCCTTGTAGAGCTAAATTTTAAAGAAAGTGTTCTTGGGGCTATCATCTGTTTTATTTCTACAGTATAAGAATGACTGTTACCCATAATGGATATGTCAGAAATTTCAAACTAAGTCAAAAGTGAACTGCTTTTGAAACCACACTTTTTAAGTATAACTAAGGCTTCATTTGGACATAACCAGAAACCATCAAATATAATAATAATTTACGATTTCTCATTAGATGACCAGGCCTGGGAAAGCTTCTGGCCTCTGTATTTCCCTTCTCCCCTGATCCAAATCCCAAATAGTAGTTAATCTTAACTATGGTTTATTGAAACACTAGCTTCATAAACTGATGTTTGAAGTTGGCTTGTTTTTATAAACTATATTTAAGACTAATCACAGTTTGTCTAGGTTCAGACATAACATTAAACTGATTTAATAAAAATGGAGGCAAAATGTTCTGATCATGTCCTTGAAACTGAGCAGGAGGAATAAAGAGGAGTAGGAGTGTGTGAGCTCACAGCTCAACCTGCTCATTCACCTAGCAATATACTCTAGTTTACTGTTATGTCCAAATGCAGTCTAAAATCAGCTCTCACATTATATTTTCTGACTTGTTTTTCTCCCTGACCCAAGCTGGACATACTACAGACTACAAATGGCATCTGGAGCCAAGTTCAAGTGTTGATAGGATGAGATGATAAACATATGTCATCCTTCTTTTTGATCTTGGGACCAGAAAATATGGGGGTTTCAAATGGAGTCCAGGAGATATTTTGATCCAGCAGTGATAATCAGGATATTTATTTATTTATTTAAAATTTTTGTATGCCTTCCCTTATGCATGGCATCTCAGGACAGCTTACAATCATTAAAACAACCACAATAAAACAGCAATAATTAACAATTAACAAAAAATACAAATTAAATAAGTTAAATAAAAGTGACTGTTAAACATTAAAGTTTAAATTAGTTTTTAAAATAACAGTTAAATAAAACGGTTTTAACCTGGTGCCAAAAAGAATATAAACTCAGTGTCAGGCGCACCTCTCCAGAGAGCGCATTCCAGAATCTGTGCGCCACCGCAGAAAAGGCCCTACTCTGAGTAGATGTCCTTTTTACCTCCTTCAGGGAGCGTTTTTGGAGCAGGGCCTCTCCTGCAGAATTTAAGGTGCATGAGGGTGTATAAGGAAGGAGACGTTCCTTCAGGTATCCTGGTCCCAAGCTGTTCTGGGCTTTATAGGTTAATCCCAGCAGCTTGAATTGGGCCTGGACATCAACTGGAAGCCAGTGGAGCTGGTAGAGGACTGACGTTATGTGAGAATAACGACTGGTCCCCGTCAGTAGCCTGGCTGCTCTATTCTGTACCAGCTGAAGTATCCGGACCATTTTCAAGGGCAGCCCCATGTAGAGCACGTTATAGTAATCCAACCGGGAGGTTACCAGAGCATGAATCACCATTGCTAGGCAGTGTTTGTCCTGGTAAGAATGCAGCTGATGGACCAGCCAAAGCTGTAGGAAAGCATTCCTCGCCACCACTGCCACCTGGATTTCCAGTGACAGCTCCGGGTCGAGGAGTACTCCCAAGATGCAGCCTCTGTCCTTTAGAGGGAGTGCTACCCCATCCAGGACAAGGTCAAAGTCACTTACCTGAAACCTCGATCCGCCCACCAACAGGACTTCCGTCTTATCTGGATTGAGGCTCAGTTTATTGGCCCTCATCCAGCCCATTACTTCGGCCAGGCATCGGTTCAGTATAGCCACAGCCTCACCTGGAGTAGATGTAAATGAGAGGTAGAGCTGGGTGTCATCAGCATACTGGTGACTCCGCAGCTCAAACCTCCTGATGACCTCTCCCCGCGGTTTCATGTAGGTGTTGAAGAGCATGGGGGACAAAATAAAGCCCTGCGGAACTCCATGGCAAAGCTGTCATGGTGCACAGCTATAGTCCCCCAGCACCACCTTCTGGAATCAGCTGGCCAGGTAGGAACAGAACCACTGCCATGCAGAGCCACGTACTCCTAACCCGGCCGGCCTATCCAGAAGGATACCATGGTTGATGGTATCGAAAGCCACTGAGAGGTCCAGGAGAATCAACAGGGACGCACTCCCCCCGTCCGTCTCCCTGCACAGGTCATTGTACAGGGCGACCAAGGCAGATTCAGTACCATAACCAGGTCTGAAGCCAGACTGAAATGGGTCCAGGTAATCCATTTCATCCAAGAGTGCTTGGAGTTGTCCTGCCACCACCCGCTCTAGCATCTTGCCCAAAAACGGGATGTTGGCCACTGGTCTAAAATTGGCGGCCACCTCTGGGTCCAGGGATGCCCTCTTCAGGATAGGCCAGATCACTGCCTCCTTCAAGGGGGCAGGGACCTGGCCCTCCCTCAGCGAGGCGTTGATAACGTTCCAGACCCAGGGACCAATCCCGTGGCTGGATTCTTTAAGTAGCCAGGAGGGGCAAGGGACAAAAAGACAGTGGTAGGATGTATCATTCCAGGCACCTTGTCCACATCATCAGGCTGCAATAACTGAAACTCATCCAATAATGATGGACCAGACAGCACTCTGGACACCTCCCATACTGGAGCCATATCAATTGTGGAGTCCAGATCTTGGCGAATCTGAGCAATTTTTTCCATAAAGTGCTGGGCAAAGTTGTCACGGTGGGCTGCCGAAGGTGCAATCACATCATTTTTCTGGCCAGAGTGTGTCAGACTGTGCACCACTCGGAAAAGCTTTGCTGGTCGTCCCTGTGAGGAAGCAATAGAAGCGGAGAAGAACTGCTTCTTTGCCACTCTCACCGCCATAGCATAGACTCGCTAATGATTTGTCCCAAGATTTCCTCCACCTGCACTCTAATCGTCTCCCAGCCCGCTTCATCGCCCGCAACTCAGGCGTATACCATGGTACTGAACGGGCTCTGCTAGGCAGGAGCAATCGTGTCGATTGCCCTGGTCATCTCCCTATTCCATGAATCAACCAGGACATCAACAGGAGTGCTGATGTTGAGGCCAGTCCTGTCCCAGGGCTGGCCGTGGCCGGCGAGTTAAGCCCGAGTTCTTCCTGCGCAATTCCACTCCAATCTGGACAGCTGCCACCCACGCCGGGGGAGGAGGAGGAGGGAGCGAGGGCGGGGCCCAGGAGAGCTCGCCGGCGTGAGATTGAGTAGCTGCAAGGTGCAAGCGTGCAGGAAGTGGCCCGTGCAGAGCAGCAGCAGCGTCTGCGGTGGCCACTCAGTCCACACCGGTAGCGATGTTGAGGCCATATTGTAATAGCTAAAGTCTTTCTGTAAACTCCATTTACCTCCACAGTCCCCACCTTGTCTTGGACAGAGAGGATCTTGCCATGTGAATTTCTGCAGCTATCCCCTTCAGGCATCAGTGCTTCTTCATCATGGCTGCTGTGCATCACACATTATGGGTGCTGCACCTGTGCAGTGCCTGTTGCTGGGAAGATTAAACAGCTTTTAATGGTTTTGATGGGAACTCCGTGCCCTCCTCCCTCCCTGTAGTAAAAATGGGCAGAGTGCCCGCCATTTCCCCAGTCTTCTTGTGACTGCCATTCACTGTGCCTCAAGCCTTTCGTCTTGTCTCTTGTAGCTATATTCAAAGTTTACCATTATTCTTTTGACTCATAGCTTTTCTCTTTATACTCTTATTCAAGTTAATACCTATCCAGTCCCCCCAGTTGAAAAGTTCTTTCCCCCTTTCCCCTTCTCCTAATAATAATAATAATATAGACCCTTCTATTGTTATTCTCTTGTTAAGATTCTTCTCGCTGTTTTTCCTATCTCTTTCTTCAAAGGCTCAGTGGGTGGCTTTTCGCAAGTGTTCCCAGTGTGGGGCTAAAATGTCCCCCACACTCATGAGGGACCTGTGCCTTCTGTGCTTGGGAGGAGGCCACAGGACTGACAAGTGTGGCCACTGCCAGTCCTTTTCCAGGCAGGCCCGCAAGAACCAGGAGAACCGTCTGTGGAAAATGCTTTGGGACCAGGATTTGGTCGCCATGAAGAAGGTCTTGGCAGAGACCACTGTGGCTGGTCCATCTATGGCCACTCCTCCTTGTCCATCGGATGGTGGTATGACTTCCAAGGAGGGTAAATGCTCCTTTCATTCTCCCCATTGTAAGCAGAAAGAAAAGAGCAAGCATCTCGGGACTGATGAGTCCTCTGTGTCAAAAAGACCCTAAAAGGACAAAACCGATGAGACGGAATGTAGGTACAAGAAGCATGCTAAAGTGCCTCATGCAGAATCGATCTACCCCACCATTGGTACTGATTGCCACTTCAATCCCAATGCTGACTGAACCTAACATTCAATCAGTCATGCAAATAACTCCACTGGGGTCTCCCCCATGGATCATTATTTTAGCTCCGTCTACTCCTCACTGTTCCGACCCGATGGTTAGAGGGTCGATGTCTGATGGTAAGATACAGGACTCTCCACCGTGGTCTCAGACTGACCTGCCACTGGCACATTCTCCAACACTGATGCCTACTTCTCCGGAGGCATCTCTGAGGGCTCCTCCTTTCCTTACCTAACTTCTCTGCAGCAACAACAGCAGGCCCCAGGACAACCATCTAAATACTGGGTTCTTCTGCCATATGGGAACTTTGACCTGTTTCAGTCCTATCCATGGGACTATTACCTGCCCTACGGCTACTATCCGAGGCCTTCAATCTGCCCTCGTTACTCCACTCCTCATTCAGCACTGAGAGATGCCCTGTCGACTTCTCTGGCTGCTCTTTCTTGACCTCCTCCCTCTCCTGCTGGGTCATCATCGAGTCCCCCTTACCACTCCGATTCGGATTCGGATGACTCCGAGCAGGCGTCCACATCTCCAGATGCCATGATTTCCACTCAGGGTCCTGGCTCCCCTGGAGATTCTCACATGAGTTTTGGAGAACTGCTGTCGAGAATGACGAAGTCATTGGAGATCGATGTCCAACATCGCATTGATCCCAACCAAGGCAATATCTATGGCATTGTCAGGCAGGAGGACTCATCCTCCACTGCTCTGCTGTTTATTGTGACTCTCTGGCAAGCTGTGATGTATACCTGGCAGCTTCCAAATCAGCCGCACTCGATGTCCAGGAGGCTCGAATCAATGTATAAGGTTTGAGAACTAGATATCCAATTCCTTCTCAAATATACCAAGTCCACCTCAATTGTTATCAAGTTTTCCCAGGGTTGTGAAAACAAGGAACACTGGACGCCTAAGGATAAAGAGAGCAGAAAGACTGACATGCTGTCTTGCCGTATCTATGCTGCTATGGGACTCGGGCTGCGTATCTCTATGAAGCTACCATGGCGAGGTATCAATACTTCCTCATGCAAAAGCTCAAGTCCCTCACCTCTACTCTCCCAGAGAAGCAGAGGGATATTGCTCGGATGGTCACCCATGAAGCTATGCAGCTGTCCATCCAACAACTTAATCCTGCGAGACATCATGTCGACTGTGACTCCAGGGCTCTTGTTGGCGGCATTGCCCTTCGTCGCCATGCCTGGTAACGCTTGGGTAACCTTCCTGATGAAACCAAGAGGCGTGTAGAAAACATGCCTTTCCACAACTCCAGGCTTTTCCACTCCAAAACAAATGACAAGTTGGAGAGCATCCAGAAGGCTTGCCTTACAACCTGTCGTATGGAAACACCTTCCCAGACTTGACATAAGTGGCCTTGGCCTCACTCTCAATACTGTTACCAGTCTTATCCTCAGTTTGCTGGGCGTCAGCAATTCCAATCGCGCCAGCAAAGGAACCGCAGGCAAAATGCACCTAGATACCAAGAAGCTCATTGTTGTCCCGACAAGCGCCAGTGTTGACGGGATGCACGAACCTCTTCTCAGTCCTCTAACCCACCCTCCCTTCTTCCTTTTGGGGATTGGCTGCAAAGCCAACTCCCCATTTGGGAGTCCATCACATCTGAAAAGTGGGTGCTTTCCATCGTACAGCACAGATATAAAATCGAGTTTGACACCGTGCCCCCACCAGGACTGATCCAGTATACGCCTTCTTCTCCAGTTCTCCGAGATGAAGTTTCCCAGTTACTTCGTAAAGGAGCAGTTTGACACCTGCACTGCTGAAAGGGCTGCACAGTTTCTACTCAAGATACTTTACGGTCCCCAAGAGGGATAGTGGTCTACACCTGATATTGGACTTACGTGGCATGAACAAATGCATTAAAACTAAAAAATTCCAAATGACCATGCCCCACAATATACTTCTGTTGCTCAGGAAAGAGGATTGGTTCGCATCCCTGGACTTAAAGGATGCTTATTTCCATATAAGCATCCATCCTGCTCACAGGCGTCTCCTCCGGTTCACCATCGGTATTGACATATTTGAATATAATGTACTCCCTTTCAGTCTCACCACTGCTCCAAGAGTTTTCACCAAGTGTATGGCTCCCGTATGCACCCATCTTAGACTTCAGGGTATCCATATTTACCCTTGCCTTGATGACTGGCTTATTGTCTCCTCTTCTAAGGAGGGCCTTCTAGCAGCTATTGACACAACCTGTTCTCTCCTTGACAGACTTGGACTATGCATTAATGTTGAAAAATCCTGCCTCGTTCCTTCTCAGGTCATCAACTTCATCAGAGCTCACCTCAATTCGCTTCACACCTGAACTTTTCTTCCTGGAGACTGGAAGGACAGGCTGCTTTCATCCATTCAATGGATCACTGCTCAGCGGATTGTTCCAGCACTTTCCATACAGAAGCTTCTAGGTCATATGGTGTCTATGGTTTCGGTGGTACCATATGCCAGATTGCGGATGAGACCTTTACAACTTTGGTTCAACTGCCTCTTTCATCCGCAACACATTTGACCGCACCATCTGTTTCAGCCACCTGGCTTGATTCTTCACACTCTGTCCTGGTGGACCGTGGAGGCCAACCTTTCTGCTGGGGTACCATTCCATCCACCACAGGCAACTCTAACTCTCTGCTGATGCCTCCCTGATGGGTTGGGGAGCCCACTGCTCAAATCTACGGACTCAGAGTACCTGGCAAGGACATGAGACCACCAGACACATCAATTATTTGGAGATGCTGGCTGTCTTCAAAGCTCTTTGGTCCTTTGAGAATATCCTTCAGGACTGAGCCGTACGGATTGCATTGGACAATATTGTGACTGTGTTTTATTTAAACAAACAAGGTGGTATAAGGTTGGCCCCTTTGGCTTATCTTGTTCTTCACTTGTGGGACTGGTGCATTGCCTGCAGGATCATTCCCCTAGCTGTTCATTTCATGGGGACTGACAATGAAGAAGCCAATTCTCTCAGCAGACACATGTCGATGACTCACGAGTGGGAGTTAGGCTGTCAAGTCTGCCTACACCTCTTTCAACTCTGGGGACTGCTGGACATAGACTTATTTGCGGCTCACAACAACTCTGTCTGCACAATGTATTGCTCCCGAGGGGGCATCGGTCTGAATTCTGTTGGGGACACGTCAATGATTCCCAGGACAAACAAGTTCTTCTGCACTTTTCCACCGATATCACTGATAACAAGAACTCTAGCCAAAATCAATCAGGACGATGCTTGTGGGATCCTCATAATTCCTTGGTGGCCCCGACATCCATGGTTCCCCACCATTCTTTGACTTTCCAGGAACAACTTTCTTCACCTTCCTCGGGTTCCATGTCTACTCACTCAACAACACAGCGCTATTCAACATCCAGATCTACTTTCTCTCAACCTTATGGCTTGGCTCATTCAATAATGGGTGCTTTCTCCTCAGTTCCAAAGAATTTGCCAAATACAACAAATCCAACCCTTCGACACTACTCTCGCCTACGTCTCAACCTTTGGACGAAGTTGTACCATTGGTATCGACATCGGTACCGACACCCTCGTCGAATCCAAGCACCCTTCATCCTGACATACAGTTTATTCTCCAATCTGTACTAAGACTGGCTATGCACCGATCCTATAATGCTAACTGGAAGCGTTTTACTTCTTTTGCTCTGGCCAATAATTTCGCTCCTCAGTCAGCTACTATCAAGAACATTTTACAATTCCTGCTTTCTCTCCACCAAGACGGGCTTAAACCCTCTTCCGTTAAGGTGTACATCGCAGCCATCTCACATCATTGTGGTTCTATCTCCAGCTCCTCAGTATTCTCACATTTCCTCGTCTGTCGCTTCTTGAGAGGATTACAGAATCTCCAACCACTGATCCGATCAGTAGTACCGACGTGGAACCTCTCTGTTGTTCTTCATGCTCTCACTAAGCCTCCCTTCAAACAGTTAGCCATGACCGATTTACACCTTCTCTCCTGGAAAACGGCTTTCCTAATAGCTATTACTTCAGCCAGAAGGGGTAGTGAACTCTGTGCTCTACGGGTTGATCCTCCTTACCTGAACTTTCACAAAGAAAAAGTCATTCTCCATACTGACTCAATTTTCCTTCCTAAGTTCACCTCGCCTTTCCATATCAATCAAGTTATTGTCTTGCCGGCCTTCTTTCCTTCAACCTCAACACTGATCAAAAGCTCCCTACATACACTAGATGTTCGATGATGCTTACCTTTCTATCGATCTCAAACTGAATCCTTTAGGGAAACTAAGCACCTTTTCGTCAAATACTCAAGAGCATAACAAAGGGTCCCCAATTACTACCCAGAGACTTACCAAATGGATCGTAGAAACAATTGAACTGTCTTATCGTCTATCCAAACTAGATTTACCTGTTACGCCTAAAGGACACTCTACAAGGGCTGTCGTGGCGGCCTCTGCCCTTTCTGCTGCATTCCCATGCATGACATCTGCATGGTCTATCCTGTGTACTTTCACGAGGCATTACCGGCTAGATGTTCATGACAGACAGGACTGCCCTTTCGACCATGCAGTCTTCTCCTCAGTTCTTCGGTGACGACACCGTCCTGCCTCTGGGTGTGCTAAGCTTACTAATCACCCATAATGTGCGATGCACAGAGGCCATGGTGACGAAAGGCAGGTTGCTTACCTGTAACTGTCGTTCTTCAAGTGGCCATCTGTGCATTCACACAACCAGCCCACCAGCCCCACTTGGTGTTGGTGACCGGGTTGACAAGAGTTGCCTGTTTTTTATACATGTGTATATCCTGCTTACTGTGTATACATGCTCACACATGAGCATATCTACCTTGCTGTTTTTTGACAGCTAATTCATATTTGTCACTTCCTGTCAAATTTGATCAACTGAAATCCACCTGGGGGTGAACAGACGGTCTACAGTAGACTGGGGAAATGGCAGGTGCTCTGCCCATTTATACTATTGTGGGGGAGGGCACGGAGTTCCCACCAAAACTGTTAAAAGCTGTTTAATCTTCCTGGCAACAGGCCTTCTCAGGCACAGCACCCATAATGTGTGATTGCACAGATGGCCACTTGAAGAACAACATTTACAGGTAAGCAACCTGCCTTTCCCTTGAGTGAGAGCCCTCTTTTATTACTGTCCCTTCTGGAAAGGGGCACAAAACACATCTGTTTGGTTTAAAGTTCAGTTGCTAGATTGGTATGTTCTTGCTGCTGGTACTGCTCTTTTTCTCTTTGCTGTTTGATGTTTATCAGTGTTTCCCACCTTAAAGGACAGATACTGAATAATGATTTCAAGGGTAATGAGAAGTAGCTTGACTTCTAGTTACACTTAGGGAGGCTGAAGCATTGTCTCTTGTAACTTAGAGATGCTTACTGTGCAAGTGTTTGTGCATCTTTGTTCCATGGCGGGCGAGTAGAAGCTAGGTCTCCAGTTGTTTTGGATTTCAGCTCCCAGAAGACCCTGCCAGCATGGGCAGAAAGGCTGGAGTGGAAGTCCAAAACATCAACCCACTCGTGTTCTACAGGGATGGTTCATGCTTAGTTCTTCATATACATGTAAGCAGCTATGTCCACCTTGCTGAAAGGCATCTTGCATGGAGAAATGCTAGCATGGACTGAGCTTTAAGAAGGTACTGCTACAGCTATTTATGTGATTGTGAGGAGTGAGGGTGGATGGACAATATTGTTCTGGTTGTAGAACAACTGAAGGCTTAATTCACCTTCATTTTATGCTATTGTAGAGTTTAGTTAATTAATTGGTTAGTTTAAGGCATGAACCTATGTTAATTTAGACAGAAAAAAGCCTGTAACTGGGGCACACTGGGTGGTGTAGGCTTTTTTTCTGTCAAAACTTGCATAGGATAGCACACTTAACTGCTTAAAAATCTTCTAATGAGTTAAAAGAAAACTTGCCCTCAATCCTTTCAAGACCAATTGTTGTTGTTGTTGTTGTTGTTGTTGTTGTTTTAAACTGTGATATAAATGTACAATTTTACAAATAAACTGTAGACAGCATACCAATCTTGTAAGAGGGATTTCACTTTCCCTGCAGCCCAGAAGAGAGAATGCCTCTTCAAAGATGGTGCCCATGGTGTCATAGGTGTATATCACCTAAAGATAAAGGAAATGTGATTTAATTCAGAACTGTTGGATTTCTGTATGCAAATACATGCAGATTTAGCCAACGCCTAGTAAAAGCTTTGTGATTGTTCAGCTAAGGACATGATTATATGTATGTTTAGAAAGAAAAAAATTCTTAAAGTTCCCAGCATTGCCTAGTCAGCCTTGGGGAATGCTTGGAGCTGTAATGCTATTTTCACTATAAATGTGCATAAGATTGTGCTCTAGAATGTATTCAGCTGAGTGATAGCCAGTATTTCTCCATACAGTTTGCTGTCTCTAATTTGTGTATAGGATAAAGCATCTGTGAACTAACCAGAAATACAGGGAAGAAGCTAATAGTCACCCATCTAAGAAACATAATTTTGAGTTATATTTTAAGCTATTTATTTATTGCACATAGACCCCACTGTTTCCTCCACGAGTGACTTATGCATTGTCTCCCTACATTGTCCAATTTAACAGGGCCAGCTCTGGTTAGCTTCAGCAATAGAAATGTTCCTTCATACTGTCCTTTGGCTCATTTGGTTTCAAACAACTTCTAGACTTCTTTATGAAGTTTACTTAACTGATTTCTGTAGTGGACTGTAGGAGAGAAAGGAAGCTTCTGCTCACTCTTGCCATCCACTAATTATTGTGCTACTTTGTCCTTAAGATAATTAGACAAATTTCTTGGAGGCCAGAGATGGTTGGGTGTCATATACTTAAGTAGTCGTGACTTTCCTGTTAGGGAAGCCTCCCTGCAACCTTTTAGAATATTGAGGATATTGGCTCCTTGGGAGAAATTTGAGAAGTGTAAATGTGCAAGACATTCAGATAATTTATTAGTACATCATTCAGTAACTGGAATACTGCTTGGCCTAGTGGAATATTCTTTGCCTTCCCAGAGTTTCTCCCAGTGTACCTATTGCAATACCCTGAAGGTTTAAAAATGTACCAGAATACAGTACAGTATATAATGCTCAGAAGACTTGCTCTCTCTGAATTGTATATTCAAAGTATACACAGGCCATACAAGTTTTTTCTGTTCAGTGTCCTTTGTTAACTAACTTCAAGTGAAAGGAGAATAGGAAAAAGCCAATTGAATATGGTCTGTTCTGTTAGCAGATTTGATTATTTGTTTTCAGATTTCTGTATCCGACTGGGTCAAGCAGAGTATGCCTCTTTGTCAGCTGATCCAATTAAGTTTCACTAGTTTTGGAAGTCATTTGATTAAATACATTTCCGTATCCATTAGTATAGCATCCATTGTTTGATTTCATCCCTCTTAAAGCGGAAGATCTTTTTTCTTCCTGAAGGACCAAATATCCATGAAAGTTTTGTGGTGGTGGTAAGCCGACTGTCACCCTTCCCTCAACACTGGAACTACTGTGTCCTCCTAGTGATTTCTCCATGATAAAACAAAAGGTGGAAAGCTCAGTAATCCTCAGTCACAGCTATGATACCTCAGGGTCTCGTAACATTCTCTGTCCTGCCCGCACCCCTCCCGGTGACCCGTAGGCTACAGAATTCCATTGTTAATTGTCTGGTCCCCTCAGAGCAGTAGTTTTAATGCAGTCACAGTCTGAACAGAATGTAGCCTCCTTCTCCCCCAAGGCACCTTGGGTCGGCAAGAAACAGAAGGCACTTAGCCGGCTGTGGCACAATGGGGGCCAGTGTTGGGGTCACTGCTAAATAAGTGGTAATATTGTCTGCACTGTCAGCAGTCAGAAAGGCGTTCCTTAAGGATAGAAATAGCGAGCATTTCTGGTGTGATGGTTAATATGGATGAGTGAGAAAGGCAGCTCTGTTTCTCTTTGCAACAGAATCATTCCTGCGTACCCCCTTCTTATTCCAAGTGTTTGTAACATACCCTTTGTGAAAGTTGTGCTTATTCATGTGGCTTTTTTCACAGCTTAAGAGGCCAGACTTCAGGTGTCACTGCAGTGAGGCTGCTTTGCTAATTGCCACTCTGATGGAAAATAAAATGGGGACAGTAATATTAATAATTAATACTTTTGCGAGGCTGTAGCAATTTTCTGCATGAGGGATTTAAGTGCTTTAAAAAACAATTATGAACTGTGCCTCTCAGCCTGGCTACCGTAAGTGAGGTGGCTGGCAATGTAGTATGCTAATACCCTGCTTTGGTCTTCTTCATTTTTGCTGCAGGCTCTGAAGATTGTTCTAGAAACTTCACCAGTTCAAATGGTACTATTGAATCCCCAGGATTTCCTGATAAGTATCCTCATAATTTGGAGTGTGTTTTCACCATCATGGCCAAGCCAAAGATGGAGATCATCCTTCAGTTTCTAACCTTTGACCTCGAGCATGACCCCTTGCAAGTTGGGGAAGGAGATTGCAAATATGATTGGCTGGACATCTGGGATGGTATTCCTCAAGGTAAGGATTAAAGCGACGTATTGCCAATGCTTTCTTCCATATCTGGCTATTGTCAAGCTAACAGCATCAATTTTAAGTCTGAAGAATTCCATAAAGGTCATAAATTGCTAACATTCTGTGGCTCAATCCAATTTCATATTTTGTTGCCTTGTCCTTAGTGGAGGCCAGAAGTTAAATTGAACACTGATGGAGTTCTCCTCTCTATTTCTTTGCTGGCATTGCACAGACATGGTTTGGTGTTACTTTAGATAATGTAAAAAGACATTTAATCTTTCAGATAACCTGACTGATATAATTGAAGTGTGGAGATCAGAAAATGGAATCTTAGTGACACTGAAGTATTAATTAATTAATTACATTTCTAATCCTCCCAACTCTGGGTATCTTACAGACAGTTAAAAAACTAAAATGCTCCAGAACAGTTAAAAATATAAAATGTGGTATAGATATGTAACTGAATAAATCAGTATAATGCAGAACAGTGAACAGAACAGATATGACTGAAACAGTCATAATAACTTGGAACTATTTTACTGAAAGGCCTGGGAGAAAAGAAAGGTCCTTGTCTGGTGCCAAAAAGATAGCAACACAGGTGCAAGGTGAACCTCTTTGGGGAGTTTATTCCATAAGCAGTGTACCCTCACTGAAACGGTCCTTAAGCAACTTAACCAGAAAGTATAGAGTCAGCATTTATTCTGTGTTAGTTGCACATAGAATAAAGGCTTTGCATGTCACACTGAGTACAATTTTTGTGGTAAAGTGTCTGAGAATGTTATCCATTAATGGGTTGATCACAGTTTTGCAATACAATATCTTGAAATGGATGCATTAGAAACATAAATACCAGGAGCTTAGGTTTTTCAGCAGCCCACAGATGCCTGATTGCATCCTGAGAATCTCCACAGTGACCAGGTAGAAGAGCTTTACAGCTCTGGCTTCCGCACTGTGTGATCATATGCCATTTTACTCAGAATTAAGCTCCACTGGGTTCAGCAGACTTATTCCCAGGTATATTAGGTAACATTGGAGCTAAACTCATTCAAGGCCTGGCAATTGAGAGTAGATTTTATTTTTATTTTTGGAGGGGGGCATAGAAGTCTGTGCAAACCCAACTGCAGATGGATATTTTAAGCTTAAGTGTCCATTTAAACTAATCTACATTGCCACCTTTCAAAGAACAGTTCTTACATATTTGTAGTACAACATGTGCCTGCTTTCCCCTTGCATTTTCATTGGGTTAGGACTGTTTATGGATTGCTTACTCTTGGCTCTTTATTGTTAAGGACCTTTCTAAGCCAACCAAGCAAGAGGTCAATGAGTTTGTCTAACTGAAAGGTAAACTCTGCTTTTCTTCTGTTTCTATTGCAGTTGGCCCCTTGATTGGCAGGTACTGTGGCACAAAATCTCCTTCAGAGATCCGTTCAGCTACTGGCATCTTGTCACTTACATTTCACACAGATTTGGCGGTGGCTAAGGATGGCTTCTCTGCTCGCTATTATTTGGTCCAGCAGGAGGTTCCAGAGAGTAAGTTGGCACTTTGTTCAGCCTGAGTGTTAAATTCCATATTCTGCACTGGTGACATGGAACAAACAAACATGCAGCTGTGTTTGTGTGACTTCTGAATTCACCATCTCTGAATGCAACAGCAACATTCAGATTGTGATGGAGGAGAAATCAATATAGAAATTATTTTCAGTTTAATGACTGGGTGTTGCCACTTAAATTTCATGACAGAATTCAGATTTGGCTACCCAGATATTTATTTTATTTTCTGTTCTGAAGTTGTTGCAGCTGCAATGCTGACTTTGAAATTGCTGTAGAAATTCTAAATCAAAATTACAATTGCAAAAAAAAAAAACTTGCAAAACTTAATTTAGATTTGTTTCAACTCTCAAATTCAAGGTTTTTACAACAGAAATGAGTCTGAGCTGTGCTTTGTATAGTAGGAAGGAAGGAAAACGTTGGAAATCATGTCAAGAATCCAGGAATTTGAATACATGGAATGTTATCAGTTGTCTCTTCCTGCTTTGTGGGACATTAAATCCATTTCTTTCTTGGTTCTGTTCCTATTAATAGCTTTTTCAGTGTGCTTAGAAAACAGGAGGAGTCAAGACAGAGCTCTCACTAGTCAAGGAAGGGGGGACTGGATATAGAAAACTAGCATAGCCAAAGTAGGGCCAGCCTTTCAATTGGCCAGAGCAAGGCAGCTGCCTCAGTCAGCAGGTGTGGTGGGGTGGAGAGAAATGACAAGAGCAAGTCAGAGTGCATAGCTGTGTCTGCAGCATAACCCACCCAGCATCACCTAAGTCAGGTATGTTGGACCTTTTCAGAGAGGCTTATCCACCAAAGATGAATGGTGGGTAGGACTTGAAGGAAAAGGAGCAGCCAAAAATAGCAGCACATTTTAGCCTAAAGCTCTTTCTGCCAGTGACTAAGCCTTCAGAGAGGCATGTCAATATTTTTAGTATTGCACTGGGCACGCAAACATGAGGAAACCACCAATGATTGGTAGTCAAGGAAAAAGGTAGAGGCCATCTAGTGACATGGGGAAAGCAAGCATAGTTATTTAGGGAACCCTACAGGGCAAGATGAGGATTCTGGCAGGCTGAATTTCGCACCTGCATTTGAGGTTCAACACCCCTGCCATAAGCAATCCTGCTGCTCCAAGGGCAGTAGACAATGTGTCGCCTCACTAGCATTGAAGCAAGATTCATTTTCCAGTCCAGTTAACTTCTATATGTGGAAGTGTAGGTGGGGACCATCTTGTCCTCCAACACTGATAGCAAAAAATCTTGGGCTGTCCCTGATCAAATGGCTCTTAGAAGGATTAGATGAGTGATGGAGAATGTGTACCTTCCAGATGTTGTTCAACTGCAGTTCTCATCACACCTGACCATTGACTACACTGGTTCAGGCTGCTGGGAGTTGCAGTTCAGCCTCAACAAATTGAGTTTCAGTTTTCTTTCTTTACTCCAAGACAAAGCAGAACAAAAAACAAAACTCCTAGAACATCCACATAGTAGTGATAATGCTGCAGGAAAAAGCTGTAACATACTTACTCCTTTTGCAAAATGCAGAGTTTTCTGTAGCATTTGTAGTTCTTAGCTGCTAGATTTTTTGGGGGGTTCTTTGAAGGAGATGTTAGGCCAAGAAAATTTTGGATCTCAAACTTCACCACGCATGCGAAGCAATTTGCTAGGGCTCCATGTATGCACTCCTTCATGACTTTTTCTGCCCTGTGAAATATATTAACTTTAAACAGGTTATAGAGGCATGTTTATGCTTACTTTTGTAATTGTAAATGCTTTCATTTGATAGGATATTGGCAGGCAGTTAGTGGCAGTACTTTTAAGATGCATAGACGGATTTGTGTTTTCCACTCTACCTTCTCTAGACTTCCAGTGCAACAGTCCCCTGGGGATGGAATCTGGCCGCATTTCCAATGAGCAGATCACTGCCTCCTCTACGTACTCTGATGGCAGGTGGACCCCACAGCAGAGCCGACTCAATAGTGATGACAATGGGTGGACTCCTAATGTGGATAACAACAAGGAATTCCTGCAGGTATTTTCAGCTCTGAGTATATTAGCACTGAGCAAGTAAGGAGAGATACCCACACAGTGTGAAACAATAGAGAATGAAGCCATTAAGTGATGTCAGGATTAACAATGGTTGTGCTGTCAGGGAACTGGTGTTATGGGATGTGTAAGATAATTTTGTCAAGACCTGGCCTGCTAGCATTCCTTAGCTAGCATAAGGTTTCCTTGACATGGGTAGGCATGCTGTGTGTCCATGGAAGTAGCCTTGGCTGGGCGATGCATGAGGAACAAGTGTCTTGGCTTAGATGCATAGTTTGTCTTGGCAGGGAACTGCAACTGCCCTTCTGGCCTTCAAGTTTTCTCCCTGCTTCGCCCCACAGTGCTCACACTTTTTATCCTTGAACCAGGATGATTTTCATGCTGTTACCCTGACTCCAAAGCATGAGGTTTGTGGAATCTTCTGTCACTCCTGTTGCATGCTGGGAGCCAGTAGGAGAGACTTGAACTGCTCTTTGGCAAGGGTGGTGTGTGTCTTGTTTTTATGCACGGAAGGCTGCATGATTGGGCCATTAACATTTCTGCAGAAGTCTCAGCCTGACCTGGTGCCCTGAACCTTGATAGGCTTTCCAGAGGACTAAGAGGGAAAGCTTGTGGCCACTTATAAGTCTGTTGACTTTTAAGTCTGTTGACTGTAGTCTAAATGAGTGGAACTTTCTCATGTGTGTTGGGCAAGTACAACTAGAATAATATTTATTTTGCTGGAGATCTAGCAGCAGCTGGGAACTCCAGCAGGAACATATGACAGAATGGCTTTAGCAAGGGCTACACAGAACCAATTCACGAAGGAGATCATTGTGGATTGGACAGAGCACTGTAGGATGATGAGTGCTGAAGGGCAGACACTAGAAGCACAGAAAGGTCATTGCCTGCAGCAGATGTCCAATTTTTCATAGCCCAATTACAAGGTTGGTGTGTCTGTGACCTTTTATAATCTACATCACTAAGAAATTTCTGAAAAGCATGAATTGGACATCACAACTTAATCTTATGTGTGGAAAACACCCTCTTTTCTCACCCATGATAGGTTGATCTCTCAAAGATCTCAACAAGATCTCAGTGTTTGTGAAGATTGTGTTGCTTGAGATTTGCTTTTATTCAACAGTAATAATATCAGGGCCAAAGTATCAAAGTCCTTTACTCAGCTCAGGATTGGGGTTCCTCCTCCCCCACAATCCAGCTTGAACCAGAAAAATGCTCCTTTCACTTCTGCAGTCTGTTGGCATTTGCTTGCAACAGGCTTCACAAAATATTGCAGGCTGTGGTGATTTGTGGTGGGGTGGGGGTATGCTGTTTGATTAATTATACACTGGTAAAGGGACACAGCCTGCTTAAACTCAAATTGCTTCCACTTGAGTGTACAATATTTATTTATTTAGAGATTGTAACTGAGGCTGAAATCAAGTTTTGCTGTGCATTTTGTGAAAAGCAGCTGGAGAATTTTATCCCAGAAGTGTTTACAGTCCGATCTGATGAGGCAGATAGATTGGGATTGGAGCGAGGGAGGGGCCAGGATACCAAAATGTACTGAAATTCTCCCTCGATTATGAAAACTGCAACTAAGCCAGGCAGGTTGAAAACATTTCCTTCTATGGCTTACATGCTGCCACATCTAGGAATGTTAACTCAGCTGGTCTGAAAATTGATCCTATTAAGTTCTTATACTGGAACAGAGCTTAGACAGAATAGGCAACTCTAAACATGGCCAGTGGCAAAAAGCTACAGCTGCGTCACAGTCATCTGCTGAAAATGAAATACTGTCATGCTAATTTATACCAGCTGAGTACCCAATCCTCAGGTCTGCTTTAAGCTCTATCCTCCTTGAAACAGCTGCAGCCCAGCACGGTGAGCCCTGGAGAACCCCTTTAGCACAACACACTGCTGCTGCGTACTATCAGCAGCTCTCTGAGGCCCACTGTGGTTTAGCTGGAAGGCCAGAGAGAGCCCCAACTCCACATTACAATGATATGCTAACAGCAAGTTCTGTGTCCATGGCTTTCTAGTTCTCATCATCTTGGTATGCATCCTAGTCCAGTTTGACAGCCGTTAAAGCTGTTCCAAGAACATTGTTAACTGAATATACTTAGAATGTTTCAAGCAACAGGAATATTGCTTTTAATAATGATCTTGTAACATTCTTGCCATTCTTCTCTCACCCTGGTTCCTTCCTGGCACCCGCCCTGGCTTCTAGGTGGATCTTCGCTTTCTGACAGTGCTGACAGCCATTGCTACACAGGGTGCCATCTCCAAAGAAACACAGAATGGGTACTATGTTCGGTCATACAAATTGGAGGTCAGCACAAACGGCGAGGACTGGATGATGTACCGACATGGCAAAAACCACAAAGTAAGTGCTTTTCACTTCCCTCCCCATATAATTCCAGACTGCAAAACATTCTGTTGATGGTGGAATGAAAGGTTTAAATCAAGTGAAGTCTGTAAAGAGTTTTGGTGCCTTCTGGTTCACTGCCAAGACATAAAACATGGAGTGTGTCCCCCTGCCCAAGCAATCCTTCTTACCTCTTGAGGGATGAGGAAACGACGTTCCTTGGAAAACCTGGCTGCCGTTCTGCCTTGCTCAGTGGAGAGAGAGTCTGCGGCATGTCTTTTGACTACAAATGAAGGAGAAAATGCTTTCACAGCCTGTGTTTTTTTTCGTACAAGATTCATTGAGCATTTATGGCCTGAGCCTCGTCCACATGCTGGGTTAACAATCACAAAACCACATGAAACTGCAGTTCAGGAGTTATTGAGGCCTGGAAAATGAAAGGGCACAAATCCTGAGAGGGGATAGCAATGTCCTAGAGAATAAAGCCCAGCAATAAATAATGAGGAACAATTTGGTTTGTCAGGGATAGGGGATATGTAGCCGCAGCAGTGGTTGGCAGTGATGCATCGAGGGCTCTGTGCTTATGCCTATAAATATGGCCGTGCTGACCCTTGCGGATCCCTTAGCCTCAGAATGCTTAGTGTGTGCTCAATGGGGGTGGGGTGGGGTGGGGTGGGGTGGGGGATTGTTCTGGGCAGGTGTGTGAGGGGGAGCATTCAGGACGGAGTGCAGCTGTGTATAAAAAGCTGTAGCTGTGCCTGGGAAGGTTCAGTGCTATCAATTATTGGAGCTGTTCTTGTGAAGGTAGTTCCAAACTGGTGCTTGATGCTCTGTTGCAGAAGAGCCTCCAACAGGGATGTGCAAACTCTCTGTGAACCGCTGTAAGTCACAGGAAAGGAAACATTTAGATGCCAAATACTGAATAAGGTGATGGTTGCTGGCCCATAGGGGTGGTAACTTCCTGTTGTCTTTCAGAGCTCCCTAGGAAGATGTAGGCAGGTCCTAGGGGGCTTTGAAGGGCCTCTATTTTTGTTTTCACTTTCAGTGTCTGCTATCCCCAAATGAAGCAACAAATAATTTCATTCCAGTCCAGCCCAACACTAGTTTGTATCCAGAATGTTGCATGTGAGTGGGAAGATTTTCGTACACTTCCAGAGGGAAGGAGACCATCTTTTCCCATTGCTCCTTCACAAAGAAGCAGGTTAGGATGTCCAAAAAGTGATCTTCCTGTTGCAGCTTTGTTATTTCAGTGATGTGGCACCGGCAACACAGGCAAAGAAGAAGACATGCAGTACAGATCTTAGCTGCTGGCCCAGCCTCCCAGGAGTTGCTTGAGGAAGGGAGCTCCAGATCATGCCTGGGGTCATGTTTTTGGTCACGTTGCAGCTCTGCCTTTCAGTGACTTGTGAACCATCTGCATTTTGAGTGCTTGTTTTAAATAATTTAAATGTTTTATTAAAATGTTGTAAAATCGGATACCATCAATAAAACCTGTAGTCCATAGATTGTGGAACAGCCAGCAAAAACAAGTGGGTCTTCAGAGCCCACCCAAGGATGTTCAGAGAAGGGGCCTGCTGGACCTTGATGGAAGCAGACTGCAGAGGTGCAGGGCCACCTCTTGTTCCACCTCTGGAAAGGTCCTCTCTCCTGTTCTTACCAACTGAATCAACCTTGAAGTTAGCCAAATGAGAAGGGTTTTTGCTGATGGCTTCTACAAGGCAGCCTGGCAAGGGTAAAGGCTTTATAGGTTATGACCAGCATTTTAAATTCCCCAGAGAAGTTCAGCTATAGGACAGTATAGAAATGAAATAAGTAATAATAAAATTATTTAAATTGGGCTCAGAGGTGCACTAGCAATCAGTCCTATTTTCCATTGTCTGCTTTGATTCCATCTGAGCCCTCCATTTGGGAGCTTAAAATGCTCAAACTATTTAGGTGACTATGAGTCAAAGGAGAGCCCCCATGCAAGCAGTATGAACTTATACGTGTAGAGTAGACATAGGACCCCCCCCCACTCCCAACCAGTCCAGAATTAACTAAAATGAGAGCTGCCCCTGTGTTAGGCTGCAAGAATGAAACGGGGACTCTTGATTGCACAACATTCCCAGTCATGTAGAGGACTGTAACTGCTCAGCCAAAGGTGATGGGGTGGGGGCTAGCATGTGCATCCCCTCCTGGGGTGTCCTCTTCAGGCTTACAATTCTATAACATTGGTATAGAGCTCGGGCCTTCATGGCTTTCTCTCATCCCCACCCACCAGATCTCCCACCCACAGGGCCCACCAGTTTTGTCATAGAATATGCAAACATTTTCCATCTCGGGTCACCGAAAAAGAAAGAAATTCAGTGCAGCCCTTTTGGTGAATCTAAGCCAAGTTTCATCTTCCAGCAGGATTCAGAGGGAGATGATTCATGTGAGATTATATCTGCAGTGTTCACAGATTTGGAGAGCAGTTAAAAACCATGCTCAGGAAGAAAAGGCAATCAATTACTTGAGATTGTCACTTATAGGAAATTTGCCGTTCACAGCAAACTGATATGTGAGGTGGATTTTGATCAGATTTTCATGCCACTTTTGACTCTCCTCTATTTAACCTGTTTGACACAGTGCTCTAGTAATGCTCATCTGGAGCAAATAGCTTGGAGCGGCAAGCAAGTCAATGGCTTTTAAAGCTGATCCAAATGAGTTGTGGGCATATTGTTTTGTGTTGCTCCAGAAATATACCTCCCCTGGCATGCTCAGTTCTGCATGTAGTGTGGCAGGGCTGCACATGCCAGTCCTTTCCCCAGGTCCTGCCCCTGCAGCTTCCACCCCGACCTTCCTGTTGCTGAGTAGGGTAGCCTAAAGTGGTGATCCTGTTGCATCTGGCTGAATGTGCTCTCTCTGAATTACTTAGGAATCCTCTGTGACTGCAGTTCTCAGCCAAGGGATACAAAAATGTTCCCTTCAGACCTCACTTTTCAGGGAGCCAGAGGAAGTGGGGACATTGAGGGCAGTGGGCCGTAACTTCCTTCCAATCTATTCTTCCTCAAGATTTTCTCCCCTAAACGAAATTTTCTCCCAGTTTGCTAGATATTGGGCAGCAAAGATGGAATCCCATGTTTCCCTCTGATGTGCACCCCTGTGGAGGTAGCCATGGGGTGTGCAGGGGAGATGAGCCAAGTAACCGGAAGAACACTTCACCCTTTCTTCACCTGTTGCTTTTCCTCTTTGACCCCTCCTTCCCTTTCCCCCTTGACTGTAAAACCTGCTGTCCATGCCAGATTGCAAGAACACTGAGAAAAAGCAGCTGCTGGGGAAATTGGCCACGCATTCTCCATTGGGCAGAGTTGTTTGTTCTTTATCCCTTGTTTAAAGCACCTAGCATTAACAGCAATTGCAGGCATGGCCTGGAATAATGCTTGCAAGTTCACTAGTGGATGCTTGTCCATGGCAGCACATTTTATTCGTTTTGCAGCAGTTCCTGAGTAAAATTCACAGTGCTGGCAGTTACCTTTAAAACTTTAAATGGCTTGTTCACAGAGTGACAAAGGGACTGTGTCATCCCACATCAGCCTATCCATTTCCTAACATCTGCTGGGGAGGCACTTCTTGATTTAACATTAGTGGCTGAGATGCAGGGGAAGGCATTCTCTGATTATATTCCTTACCATAGGAGGTCTATTATGCCCTGCTCTTACTTTCTGATGCTTTCCTGGCCAAGGCTACCTTTTTCTAATTCTAGCAAGCATTTGACCTTCCAGGTTGAGGATATTCTGTTTTGAGGTTCCTTTTATCTGTGGTACACCGTTTCTTTGGTTATTTTCAATTGTTTTGTTCATTTTGCTGGCTCTTAACTGAAGTTGTTAATGCTTCCCTGATTAGTGCAACTATAATGGAAGAGTGGGATATATATCTTTCTGATAAATAAGTAAACTCAATATATTTTTTGTAGATGTATCATTAATGTGAGATAGGAAGTAGAAAGGAATCCAAATGCCCATTTTGTGCTACTGCAAAGTGTTATATTTATAGTTCAAGTGCAGGAAATACAAATAGTGGTTTCATTTGTGATAATAGCCTGTGTGGTCACTGTGGGAAGCTAACTGTGAATCTCCTCTCTCCGAAGATGCTTTCCTTCAGAATACTCAAACTATCAGCATTTCATGCACAGAATCCATCCAGGCTGGCATTGCTGGGTTGTTGAGGTGTTTTGTGGTGCATCAGTGCAGCACTGAAATACGTAACTATACCATGCCAAATAGATTTGTCAGTTCTGCCGCAGCTTGATTTGGTTCCATGAAGTGCAGAGGAAGGGGAAGAGGATGGAAGAGGACTCTGTCAAATACCACTTATGCATGTCTCTCTCTCATTCTCTCTCTGTGTGTGTGTGTGTGTGTGCGCGCGCGCGCGCCTGAGAGGGAGAAAGCCTGCAGCAAGTTCTTTCCCTGCTGAAGCTGTAAGTGGGCTCTGAGCCAAATTTAACTGGTGCTGCTGACAGGTCAGCTAGCATCTACATCTTCATGAAAGAAATTGAGAGAAAGCGCGCTGCAGAGAAGCAGGAAGAGCTGTGTCTAGCAGAACTGGAGAAGAAAGATAATATTTTTGCAGAGAGTAGAGACTAGCTCCCCAACTGCACTTCTTGTTGATGTTGAGCAAGATCCAAAACAGGAGGGACAGTACTTCAGGCTGTGAAGGCAAGCAGACCTCCAGTTCCCCAAAGCTGATACAGTGCACCAAAGGTGAGGAAATAGGGGAATGTTAAATTAAGAGGAGTATAAAAAGAATTAAAGAGAACTTGTAGCAGTAAGGGGTGGCTGTGTTGTTTTTCATAAAGAGCAGTGTAGCATATGGCAAGGAGTGGAGAAGGAAGGGGAAGGAACCTGACCAGAACTGATTGAGCTCTTCAAGTTTTTCCTCTTCCACCATCAGCAATGCAGAAGAAAGAGGAGAGAGTGTCCTTTGCACAAATGTAGAGGCCTGTCTGTCCACTCTCACTAAAAATACCTCCCTGTGTGAAATAGGAAGCCTTTAGAAATATTCCTTTAAGTTGGCTTACATGCATATATTACAGCTAGTAGGAACTTGTGAAAAAGTAGCTTTTTGGCCTTGTGGAAATGGATCTGAGGATACAATTGTAGCCTCTCTGCTCAAGATGGGGGTCTCCTGAGATACAGGGGACCTGCCTTTCTGCTCCACCTTGGGCATCCTTCCCCTCAAGTCTTACTGCCATCCCTCCATTGGTCAAGAGCTCATTGTGTTTGCTCCGTGCTGGCTTTGGGAGCTGCAAAGCGGAATATGTGGGGTTTTCTTAGATATGTTAGGGCTGAAGAGACTTCTCCAGGTCTGTCCTGTCTCCTGTTTTAGCAGGAGTGTAGGCTGTATGGAGTCACACAGGGAACACCCCTCTTTATCCACTGATGGAGGGAGTGATACATGGGTCTTGAACTGGAACACTGCCAAGAACTGGAGATGGGAGTGAGAAGGGAACTAGTAGAAAGGGGGTAGGGTCTGCTCCGCCTTTCTAACAGACATTGTACAAGGCAGCCAACCTAGTGTGCTCCAGATGGGTTGGACTACAGCCACCATAGTCTCCGGTTCTGTTATGCTGACTCTGGGGTCATGAGAGTTGTAGTCCAACATTCCTGGAGGACATGCAACTGGGGAAGGCTGAAATAATTCAGTGTTCCATCTTAGGCATGTCCAAGAGTGGGACAGCCCAACAAGCCTAATGTGTAAGCCATTTACCATGGCTTAACACAATTCCATTTTATATGCACCTAACAACTGGAAATGTCAGGTTTTAATTGGGGCTACCATATTCCTTTCACAGGTTTGCAAGAATTTGTGTGCAAATTACTTTTTTGGCATTTAGCAAACATACTAGACTATGAAGTTCATACGGAACGAGAGTGACATTTCCAAGGCCAGCAACTACGTCGGTGTTTCCAGTAACTTGGGTTAAATTAATGTATTGTGTGCCTCACTTCCTTGCTCTAAGAGAAGAAGCAGGATGTGCCCACCACACTCTTTGAAATCTATTGGGGAGAGAGAACAGAAAGAGCCTAAAATGACTCTGACATGAAGGCATATGAACAGTGTGCTGTTCTTTACACTTCGGATACATGTTCACGCAGGGTACAAGTTTGTACCTTGCCTTTGTTCCAAGGAGCACAGAGTGGCACTGTGTCATTCCAACAACCCTCCACAGTAGTCTAGGCCAAGGAGTGGCAACTGCACAGTGAGTTCCCCAGCCAAGCAGGGGTTTGAACCAAAGTCCCCCAAAGTCAAGCTTATAATCCAGGACTGCACAGCATGCCCTGCATTTGGTTTTAGAAGGGCACAACAGTCCCCTATGGGGCCTACCATGCTTAGCAACTCTTACTTTTTGCTATCTGCTTGGCACTACACAACTGGGGAGATTTTAACTTCTTGGAAGCCTGCAATATATTTTTATTTGCATTATTTAAATCCTGCCTTTTTTCCTCATGCAGTAAACCCAAGGCAGAAAACACTGTCCTCCTCCTCCTCTCCATTCTATCCTCTAAACCAGAGGTCCTCAAACTTTTTAAACAGAGGGCCAGTTCACTGTCCCTCAGACTGTTTTGGGGGCAGACTATAGTTTGAAAAAATGTGAACAAATTTCTATGCACATTAAAAATTAATTAAAATTAAAATAAATTGAAAATTAAAATTAAAAAAAAATAAATTAAAAAATGTTTGCTCCGCTCACTCGGGCTGCAACAGAAGCCCAAGATGACACCAAAAGGGAGAGCACTACACAAGAGGGAGCCATGAGGGCACACTCACCTTGGTTGAGGCTTTCCCGTCTCCTTGCTGCCGCCCTGCTTCCAAGCCAGAGGAAGGTCGCCTCGCAGGCGCTCGCCCGGCTCTGGGAGGGGGAAGGGAGCAGGAGGCCGGAGAGGCAAGCATGGGGTGACTTCCCCAGCCATGAGAGGGCCACAAGGAGGGAGGTAATGGCTGCTTTCCGAGGCGAGGGATGGGGCTGTAGCTGGCCGAGCGGCATCCCGCCTCTCCCCACTGCAGGGGGAAGAAGCATGGCAGCCACTCAACAGTGGCAGCTTACCCAGAGAAGGCCGTGGTGGAGGCATAGGAGCTGCGGCTCCACTCCGCCTCAGCCTGTCCTCTCCCGGGCTTGGTGAGGCAGCCACAGCTTGGCCCACAGCCTGGGCTCGTGGCTCACACAGTTAAAAATAGATTTTAGAAGTTCTGTTTTTCTTACCTTCTTTAGTGTCTTCACCTCTCTCTCTCTCTCTCTTCCACCACCCTCCTCTCTTCTGTATTCCTGCTCCGTATTCCTGCTCTGTATTCAGAGCCAACACATGTGTGCAATAGGGGGGAAGAGCCAGCACAAGTGCAGTTGAAGGGAGCTGTTACAATTCGGCATGTGGACCAGCTCTCTGCTAGTCTTCGAAACTGCAAGTGTTTCAGAGAACGCCTGCGCTGCCTCAGAGCTTTCAGACTTGCTTGGAGATCGTTTTCTCTGAACGAGTCCAAAAGCTCTGAGGCGGGCCGGGTAAAAAACCATGGCGGGCCGTATATGGTCTGCGGGCTGTAGTTTGAAGACCCATGGTCTAAACAATCCTGTGAGGTAGGTTAGACTGAGATTGATGCAAAGCAACTCAGTCAGGTTCACGGCCAAGTGAGACATGGCCTAGAACCGGGATGTCCTGATTCCCAGCACAGCACTCTACACCACTCTCTCAGCATGGTACCCTCTTGACTATAACTTCCACCAGCCCCAACCAGTTCAACCAATGGCCTGGGACAATGGGAACTGTAGTCCAAAATATTAGTGGGGTTCCAGGGTTGGGGAAGGCTGCTATAATGGGACTATGCAGGGGTAAACATTTCTCTTTGATTACTTTCATGTATGCTATGTAATCACAGTGGTTAAGGAAGAGGATCAGTGCTTCTGAATTTATCCCATTGAATCTCTGCAAAAGGCCAAACTAGGTGTGAAGGGGCTAGCAATTTTTGTTGTTCATGTATCTGACTTGTTCTCATATAGATTAGGGGAATAATGGGGGGGACTGGGTGTGAGGTATAGGCCACAGCAGAATTGGGACTGTTAATTACAATACAGTATATGTATTATAGATGTATAAAATATGAGCTACATTGCTGTTGAAATATTTTAATACATCAGTTTGACTTTGCTGTATTAATATTCCATATAGTTTATTGTACATTTATTAGGTGTCATCTTGGTGTCATTGTATTTGTTGCTTTCAACTATACTGTAAGTTTACTCCCTTTTTTTTGCGGCGGGCGGGGGGGGAGAGAAAATGGAAGTATAAATATTAGGTAAAATGAACCCAAGCTCGCTCGTGCGTGCGTGTGCTCTCTCTCTCTCTCTCTCTCTCTCTCTCTCTCTCTCTCTCTCTCTCTCATGCCTTAAACTTGCTTTGCTCTACCCCCTCAGTCACTTCCCTCCCAGCCTGGTAAGGTAAGGGAGGGGGATTCAGCTAGGGATGTGCAAGTTAGCAAAACTTGAGCTCACCAAAGTGCTCCAAGTTCCATCTCAAAGCTCGTTCCAACTCCAATCTGTATCAGACTGTGAGCTTTTCCCCACCTTTAGATGAAAATCCATGCTTGTTTTCCAAATGTGTGTATCAGTTCTGTACATGTTTACAATTATGCTTTGTTCTCAATTGATTAAAGCATATTTTTGCACATTTTTCAAATATGCTTTGTTGGTGTCTGCAAATCACACTGGAAACTTGGGCAGATTGTGACCAAGTCCATACTCAGTCTGGGAAAAAAACCCAATTTGAAACAAATTTCTCAATCATTCCCTAGTTCAGGCCAGTTCCAAGGTATATTCTTTTTTATATAAATATCACATGCTCCTTCACACTTTGCTTCAGAAGTAAATAAGCAAAGAGTTTAGCAAATAAGCAGGGCCGGTTCCTTTTCTTTCCCTTCCCATCTCATCCATATCACATCTGGACTGATCATGTCAGCATAAATTAGCTGTAGGGCAGGGGACCAGTTCTCCTTCACACTCATGGTCCTAAGTATAGTTTTCCCCTTGGGACTCACATGTTGCTGGACTCCAGCTGCCATTTTCCCATTCATCAAAGTGGCTGTGCATGATGGAAGTTACAGGCCAAAACATCTGGAGGGATCAAGGTTGGGGAAATTAGTTCTTTCTGGATAAGGGTTGACTCATGTGTTACATTAAGACACCCATCTAATGTGCATAGATTACTCTTGTGGATTTTGCTTCCTGAGAGGAGAGAACCCAAGTGGTATAAGCAGATTAATTCAATCTATAGGCACAGTAATTGAAATGCAGTCCTGTGTGAGGCCACCTCTTATTTAAGAAGATTGCTCATGCGAGGCATACAGTGCGCAGATTGCTATGTGTATATTGCATAGGAATCAGTCCTAAGGTAGAGACTGCTTCTTCTTTGTTTTCCTTCTGAATCTTCTCATGCCTGAAATTTTCATGCTGCTTGTTTGAAGCTCTGCATCTCTGTTAGAAAAACCATCTCCACAGGCTTCCCTCCTTTTCTCCTTCATGCTTCTTCAACTGAAGCCCTGAAGCCCTAATCCTGTTAGCATTTTCTGCCACCATGGGGGTAATATAATCCTGCATTAAATCTAAAAGGTCCAGGGAGGCAGACCCAGGCATGCAAACATACGGAGAAGTTTCCTCTTGTCTCCTCCCAAAAACTACAACCCCTTTCCCTTTACTGTCCTTAGAAACTCTTGACGACAAAACCAGTACTAAAAACAAATAAGGCTGAAGGGTCTTTGGGATCATAAACGGCCTTTTGGATGTATGCTCTCCCTGCCCTTTCTTTTGGTTTCATTTCTGGCATGCAGCTGGCCAGGTTCCTCCTCCCCACAGTCCCCAGTGAATGCAGCTTAAACAAAACAAAACCCTGAGCTGACAAGGGAACATTTTACATGAAGAGCAGCATGAGTCTCTACACTTGAGGAGCACTGAAGTGTGGGGTGGAGGGGAAGGATGACTGCACAACTTCCAGCAATGCCATTTTTCATACCCCCTTGGTGTTTTTAAGTAAATTAATGTTGTCAGTCAGATTTTAATGACGGGGTTATTTCTTTTTGTGGAGCCATCCAGTAGTCAAAAGCAAACTGGGGTGAAGTGAGAGCAGGATGGAGTGGAATGTGCATATCTCTTTTCAGGGCAGATACAATCAAACATGGCTAATAAAAAAAATAAAAGATAAATAAAAGATAACTGGAAAAAGTATTAAATTCAACTGCTGCATATTATATGAAAATTAAATGGTGCCCCTCAAGACCCCCCCCCCAACACATAATGTACTGCTAGCATCCAGAATTAACTTATTTTGTTGTTTACATCTGCAACATCCAGACAATGTTGCTTTCTGTCATGCCAAAGCCTAACCTGCAACCCCTGGGGGTTCCCTCTTTGTGGCCTCCACATTCTCCTTTCTGTTTTGCTTGATCACAGTGTGCCCTGAGAGAGAGGATCTGGAAGGGGAAAGCACAAATCTCTATTCCACATACCTTCCCTTACTTCCTTGTAATACACCTAGCTGAAAGTAGCTAGCTTGCTGGCAGCCCTGGGACTGCAAGAACAAGGGAGATGTCATGGACCTGGTGGGCCACAATATGTGGCACATGGCATGGCAAGCTGAGTAGGCCTTTTCTGTTCTTCATGTTAAACTCTCCAGAAGCCATGCTTTTACTGCTTGGGAGTTTCATATGGCTTGGGAGAAATCTACTTAGTGTTCCACTGCAACCAATCTGGCAGAATTAAAAACAATTAAGGAGTCATTCTGGCTCCTCTTACACAGACATGCTCTTTAGGAGAAAAGGTTTCTATCAGTCAAGTATCTGAAAGAATGGCTGGGATGAAAAAATTCAAATCTGGAAAAGTGAAGTTCAGACATCTTATGCCTGTGTGTTGAGAACAACAACAACAAAAAAATACTTTTTAGAAACCCTGAAACTGTGCATGGTTTCCTTTCATAATGAAACTTGGTGATATGATGTGTGTTTTGGGAAGCTGCCTGTTCACATTTGGTCCCAATAAAATGTTGAGAATGGGGTCGGGGGGATATTGTGTTCTCAGCAATAGATCAAGTGTGGGGATCCCAGAAAAAGAGGAAACAGAGCTTGAGTTTTCCAAACATGCTTTGATTTTTGGAGCCAGTCTGAAGAAACCTGAAGCAGTCCAAAATGCTTTGAGCACTAAGCCTGTGAAGATCAGATTCTCTATGGATTCTCAAGTTTAGGTGCCAAACACACCAGATTAGGAGCCAGTTGCTTTGTTGTTGTTTGTTTATTTTTCCCCTTCAGGAAGGCTGACTCCAGCCAGGCAGAGACAGATGATACCAGTCTAAAAACGAGTTAGGCTGAACACTGAAGGTAGCATACCTTGCCTTTTAAATTATCCAGTGCAATGAGTCATGAGATCAAGGTGGTTTCTTCCATTCTCCTGTGGCTGATCCCCTCTCCTGCTTGTTATGTCGCACGTTTAGAGAAATGACTGAATGTGGAGGGATTTTGTTAACTGTAAGTCACTGACAATACAGTAGTTTTTAAGGGAGTTGAAAGTGGTATGGTAGGACTTGCATGGCACACCATGTTCAGCGTCTTAACTTCTCTTGTCCCACCATGGCTTTTAAAGAAGCAGATTTGGCTGATGGTGAGGTGGGATGGAGCTGAATAAAAGCACCTCAAGCATTGTTATATACCTTCTTCAGGTTTCTGAAAAAACTCTAATCTATCTCCTGCTTTAAGTTGCATGCAGGTAGGGATGCGGGTAAGTAGAAACAGATCCCGTTATTTCTAGTCTGAGCCACCTTTGCATGTATTTATTTCTAAAACTGTGCCATCCTGTTTCCTCAATCTGTAGTTAAACACAAAGCCAAAATGAAAACAGTGTTATGAGGTAGACTGAGGGTGGCCTTAGAAAAGTCCTCCTGATTATTTTCAGGTAATAGCTCTTTCTTTTTTAATGGGGCTACATATCCCTGTGGGAGTGCCATGCCTTGATAATAGGCCATATTGCTTGGGGCCATTATATGGAAAAAGTGTGGCTGCCGGGACAGGGACAGCATGTTGCCGTATCATGTGACTCCTGGAAGTATTTGTAGTCCTCTTTTGAAGGAGGTCATGGCTGCAGCCAAGATGTGCAAAGGGAAAGAAATAAAAGCAGAGGTGGCATTATTATTATTATTATTATTATTATTATTATTATTATTATTATTATTACATTTCTATGCCGCCCCTTGCCGAAGCCTTGGGGCGGCTTACAACACAATAAAATACATTGAAATACAATAGAACATAATAAATTAAGCATTGTATTGTTGATGTTCTAAGCCAGCTGGTGAAGAACTGCATTGCAAAATTCAATAGATAAGAACATTTCAATCCACACATTAGTGTAGGAGGTACACTAATCATGCTCCAAATCATGACAGTGTGCTTTGGAATATGTACAGATTGAATTCCTCTGGCATCCCTGCATTCAGTTGGCGGACAGGCTTGCACTGAAGTAGCAAATTGGAGACACAATGAAGAGAAGGGAGGACACTACCAACAAGTAAGGCGTACAGTTCAGGAAGAGAAGGACATTGCTAGCACAAGAGGAAATTTTGGAAGATAGGACTTAACCTGTGGAGGTCAGTTAAGGGGCCAGTTGAACTAGCAGTTGCCCACACTAGGAAGGCATTAGAAGTTCTGAATCCACAGCGCCCAACACATGAAGAAAGTCCCCCTTCTGGGTGTGTCTTGAGTTGCACAAGTTAAAGAACAGGAAAAGTGGTATGTGAAGCAGTCTTGAACTTATGAAGTAAAACTAGGGAGTATGATCGAGATAATGTTGGGAATGCTCCTAGTAGAACAGTGTGTAGCAAAGGCACTCTTAAGAGGAGCAAGAAGGACATTGCAAGCTTGCCCCTTGGCCTAGAAGTGCTCTGTTTGATTTTTATTGCATGTTATGCATATCTAAATTCTGCATTTCTGGAGGTAAGACCAGGTTAAGAAGAATTCAGAAACTGTTAGACTTTGCTCATCTGTTTGGAATTAGGCACCTGGCTGAGTCATGCTGTATCTAATGCAGTTGTGATGCAGCAGTAAAGTTGTTAACTCTTTTTTCTGCTTTGAAATTGAACTCCTAGGGTGGGCTGTTGATCAGTCTTGTAGAAAGGATTGATAAAAATGATACACCCATAAAACCTTCTCCCCCAACTATTTTAGGGATGTAAATGAGAACGTGAGAGTTGTTAAAATTATTGGCATGCTGCACTGCTTCAAACACAAAATGTTCCCATATAACTTTCCCTCAACAAAGGAGGATTAAAATTTACTGTGAAGACTAAGGGAATATGTTAAATATGGCACAATCACCATATGGAATAAATCAAAAGTGACTAAAAAGGGGAAGAGATAGATATATTTCAGAGACACCTAGATATGTGTTTGGAGGAAGAGGGAGGGTCAGAAGCTGAGAAAGCAGCACAGTAGGATTAGAGGAGGAATTGGAAGAAGGGCAAGTACAAAAGTGTCTTAGGTTCTTAGATGATATGCTGCAGATCAGCTTTGTGGGTTGACACAAAGCTGCAGGCTCTTCTATGGTGTGAAAATATATCCTTGCACAGGCACATACACTCTTGGAGATTGGCACACAGGAAGACCACTAACAGCAGATACTGATGCTTCCAGACCTCCTGCTGGAAGAAGGGTATTTGGTGACTGCTGAGCAAAGAAAAGGATAGCAGAAGGGTGGGGGGTCTGCTGGGATAAAGTAGGATATTAAAAACACATCAACCATGCTGTGTTTCTAAACGGTACCAGCATGATATATATTCTCTGGATTAGCATTTCTGTTCCCCTCTTAAATCTATTGCAAATCTCAATTATGAAAACAGATTTTCAGACAAAGCCCTCCTTGCTACACCATCACTTGACTTCACTGTCCTCGAGGCAAGTGCCTACCGCTAGACATACTGGCTGCAGCATTGTTGTTAACCCTTGGATTTAATACCAAGTTCTTCTGCCCCTGCTAGCCCAATCACTGTGAGTGGATACCCTCTCCAAGAGAGGGACACTGATGAACTCTCCCCAGTGGCTTTTAAGTTTCAATAATAGTGGTAAAATAACAAAAACAACAACGCTGCAACCTGTAAGAACAGGACATTGTAAGGAAGAGCTCTGCTCTGCAAGTAAAAAGGGTGGAGGTGTTTTGTACTTCCCTTTCCATGCAGTAGTGCTATTCTATTATACCTCTTTAGTGCCTCCCACTGTGATTGATCTGCTCCATCTGACACTACCTAGCCAGTGCCAGCAGTGGTCAGCAGCAGACGCTTGCTGGGGCCTCAACACCACCAGGGGTCCACTGTTGGTCCTTGCCATTACTCCCTGTGCTAGGATGTGTGCCTCACTTTGATTTGTCACCTGTATTAGCAGCAGGGATTTCTGGTGTAATCTGCAAGTGTGCCTTTATTAAAAAGTGAAATGAGAGGTGCTGCTGCCCAGAAGTAACAAACATTGCCCTTGAACCCCTTTCTTTTAATACTGGATTGAGGCCGGCTGTGAGTGTTCAGTGATGAGAGAAAGTACTGAATATATTCCTAACAGCATTGTCTTCAAATGTAAATGTCCAGGAGCAACATGGGAGTAACATGGGAAAACTGATGGCCTTTTCCCTGAAGACCCACAAAACGGTGGTCGTGCATGATGTACCTCTGTGCCTCTCTTTCCATGCTTCATGCCAGGGAATGGCTGTCCCCATGAGTTCTTGCAGAGAGCGAGTTCACAGAGAGGACGCTGCCCTTGTGATACATAGACTCTGGCAAACTATTTCTGCCCTGAGACGACTGAAGTTTCAACTGAAGTTAATTGTTTTAAAACCAGGAAACATCTGCATTATTCCCTTTAATGCTGGTTCCCCTGGAATATGAGGGAAATGCCGTTGGATCTTCAAACAATGCCTTGTCTTGAATCCCAGGGCTCTTAAGATTAAGTGATTTAACTTTTGCTTTATTGTCAGCACTAGTTAGATTTCACTTTACTTAAAGTGGTACTGAAGAGATACATGCAAAATTTGGTGCAGAGATTCCTGCACCTACCAAAACAAGTGCAAGAGAAAACTCAATTATATGGCTTGGAAAACAGAGAAGGTTTAGTCATGAAAGAAGTCAATACTGACATGCAGAGAATAGATCCCAAAGCAAAGACTTGAGTGGCCGAAGACAGTCATGGTAGACTTCACCCTAGAATTTCTTTTTGTCTTTCCTCTCATTCCACACATAGAATACAAAGCCTGAAACAAAATATGCCGACTTCAATCCAAGCTAATAAAATAGTGGAAGGAAAGGAAGGGAAAAGTGGTCCATATGGTAATTATTGATTATGACCATCTGGTAAGGCAGGAGTTGAATAATTCTGCAACATACGTCGCACCAAATGAAGGTCTTGTTCAAAAATGTTTTGTGTGTGTGCATGTGTGTATGCCTGTGAGTGTGCATGGAAAAGAAATGACTGCCATACTTCTCATTGCTTCATATGTGGCAGAAACCAAAGGATTCCAATGATAACAATATTTCTTCATTAATCTTTCCGATGTGGAATCGAATCAACACATTTCTCAAAGGGAATAATGATTACTACGCCCACTTTGTAAATATTGAAACCGAAGTACAAATGCATGAAGTCAATAGTTCAACTCATATTGCTAATTTTGCTTGTATGCTCTATTTCAGGCAAGTGAGATCTAGATTTTAGGAGTGTTTTGAACATCTTGCAATCTTTGGAACTATGCCAAGGTGCTTCAGGCTTGGCCATCAAAAAACAGAAGTTCTTTATTTAATTGATTTGTCTGAGACTGCATTTAAGTTGCTGTCCTATACAGTATTTTCAGTTGGCCAGGAAAAAGCAAAACCACATGTACTCATTGCCACTGACAGCAGTCTGATCTGAACAAATCAGCAGGTGAAGCTTTTCAGGCCATGGACTTAAACATCATAGTCTATAAATGTGTGTAGATTAGTGTGCTGTTAAAGGCATAGAAGTTGGAGCTAACAGAAAAGTTGGCAATTGTAGACCATTATCTTCTCCGCTACTTGGACTGTTGCCTGTGTTTTTCATTTCTCTCCTTTCTCATCTTCTCTGATTTTTGGTCAGGAAAGCATAAAACTATATAACCCCTCCCCTCTCTCATTTGTTTTTCTCCAGGTATTCCAGGCTAACACAGATGCTTCAGAAGTGGTTCTGAACAAGATCCATGCTCCAGTGCTAACTCGGTTTGTGCGAATCCGCCCTCAGGTTTGGCATAGTGGAATTGCCCTCCGACTGGAACTCTATGGCTGTCGGATCACAGGTGTGCATTTTCAGTCATGCTTTCTGTGGTGGGTAAGAGTCTCCCACATATGCCAGAAAGAGAGGCCCCCGCCAAGCTTGGACCCTGTTCGTGAATGTGAGACTTAGCACAATGGCAGCCATAGTCACCATGGAGGCAGCTTCCTGTGCAGAGATACCTGGAGGGTTCTGAGACTGATTCAGCCTGTTATGTCATGACACTGTAGGATTACAGTTTTGGAAGGCATCCATTTACTTCAGGGACTTATCCCTCCAAATAAGTCCACCAAGACTTTTCCCCTGGAGGAAAGCCTGACTATGCCATCAGCCCAGAATGAAAACTGATGTAGCACACTGTAATCATAATACTCACCCACCTTAAAAGGTTTTAAAAGAGGTTTTCTGGGATGTTTTCGGGGTGCTTGGGAACTGACATAGCACATTGGGCTACTCATATGCAAGGTATCTCTCCCTCCCATGCACACACTTCTGGGCAAGGAGAACCAACACCTGGAAACAGCAGAGTCCATTGAAACGAATTAGGTGATATAAAAGGACTAGATGATGCCCTCATGGGGTGGGTAATAACTTGCAGCAACTCAGAGGTTGACAAACTTGCAATGGGGGTGGGAGAACAACTCAAAGTGTAAGGCAGTTGGCCATTCACTCACCAGGGTGTAGCCTTTGATAAAAGCTTCTGCAGAGCAGAAAGGGACAAATAAGATACTTTTGTTTTTACATATATACAAATCACCACACAATGGTGCAGCCATCCAACAGTGGGAAAACAAATTATTTTTGTTTGATTTACCCCATGCACCATTTTGGTATGGGTTGGTGATGTCACAAAGCCATTATAAGTTTCTTTTTTTGGCATGGCAGTGAGACTCCTGAGTACTCTGGCCTGTGGACATTAGAACTCATAACTTCTCTGTTCAGCCCCATTTTGAAGAGTTTCCAGAAAATCCTGGAGTACAGCTGTAACTTCCATTTTAGACTTCTGGAGTATTTGCTGCTTCTCTCTCTCCTAACCCTAACACACACGCATGCGCACATGCACAAGTTGTGGTTCTAGAGGTATCTCCCTGTGATGTTAAAAAACCAAATGAGCCGAGCCTTCATCTGAATGGTTTGATGTTATGGTCTCCAGTTGTGGTTTCTCTTTCATTTGAACGGAATTAACTGGTATTTATTTTTACAGAGAATGGGAACAGCAGCAGCAAGGATGCTGTTGCAGGATGTGATGTTTTCCTACTGATTTGGGATGTTGAGGGTGGGGAAGACCAGGTTAGCTGTAAGCAGAAAGCAATTTGGATGAAGATTGCAATAGCATGGGTGTTGTGAGTGTCCATTGAGGGGCTTTCAGAAACCCACGCACAGGTGGTTCAAGTGTTTTGACGTTTCATTGCCAGGCAGTAAGTCGCAGTGGGAACATGCTCCCCCAGTGCTGGTCTGGTGCTTATCTCATAAACCTGATCTTGTGCTGCGCTCATTTTTGTTCTCGCCCTGCTCCTTTCCATGCAGATTCACCCTGTTCAAACATGCTGGGGATGCTTTCTGGACTGATCCCAGACTCCCAGATCTCTGCCTCCTCTACCAGAGAGTATCACTGGGCCCCCAGTGTAGCACGCCTGGTCAGCAGTCGCTCAGGATGGTTCCCGCACATCCCTCAAGCACAGCCTGGAGAGGAGTGGCTGCAGGTTGATCTGGGAGCTCCAAAGAATGTGAAAGGGGTGATCATTCAAGGGGCCCGAGGTGGTGATAGTATCAGTGTGGCAGAGGCCCGTGCTTTTGTGAAGAAATTTAAAGTGGCCTACAGCATGGATGGGAAAGACTGGGATTCTATACGGGACCCTAAAACAATGCAACCGAAGGTAAGACTTTTCAGCCAGGAAGCAGCAAGTGGGATGAACCTGCTGTGGGCCAGCTTTTTGCTTCTTTTTGTCTCTTGTCCTGCAGATGTGTTTCTTTCCTCCTGATGCAGTTTAGGAGACATGAATAGAACCATCCATTAGTGGCTGGTTCACAGTCCTTGTGTAAACCACAATATTTAAATATCATATCCTCCTCCTCCTCACACACAACCACACTTCCTCTTTCAGCCAGTAAAGAGTAGCCAGCCAGTCCTACTTGTGGCACGTCTGATTCTGTGACAGCACTTGCCAGGTGGGTGCAGGAGGAGAAACTTCCTTCCTTGAGTCCTGCCCATTCCCTGAGGAGATCAGAAAGACCCTGCTAGTTCTTCTCTACTTGAAATGCATGAGTATTCAGAAGCTGGTAGGAGCCCTGGGGCCTCCAGCTGAGATGGCAGATCTGTGCCTGGGCTTTTCCACTTCATCTTGCAGCAGGAGGCCCACATGCTTGAATGGCCCTTCCTACCATCTCCCTGATGCCCATGCATAAAAAACCAGAAGTCAGAGAGAAAGCTTCTAGCTTATTCTTCTTTTCTTTGGCATGCTGGTTTTTCATGCTAACTAGGGAATATTAAAATGTAGGTCTGTGTAAATCCACCCCATGCAGAAGTTCATCTCACTGTTGTCAAATCTGAGGTTGCAGGGAGGGGGAATTATTGTTGGTTTGGGACAAAGTTCACAGTGGGGCAGTTGTGTTCCTCATTGCTGACGTGTCATTCCTCACCACCACCATCCCCAGCAGATTCTAGAAGAGTGAGAGCAGGATCATTGTCCTCAGTTTGCTTGCTTAATGAACCTTTTCTTGCTAGTTTAAAAGAACCTTTCCTAGTTCTGTGTACTGCTTAGCCTCAGATTTACTGTCCAGGTTCCAGTCTCCACGTGATGCAAGAGGCAGGGGCGAGGTAAAGCGGTGGTACAGCAGAGGAGACCTGGTAGTAAAGTAGACTACACTATTTTGGACTGCAAGTAGGAGACACCCCTTTGAGTGAACGATGCAAGCAGAATCTATCAAAATGACACATGTTATTCAAGTATTTAAGATACCACAGTTATCATTGGGATAAGGGAGAAATGAACCTGTTAGAATACTGGTTGCCACAAACAGGGCAGTAGGTTCAGCATTTCTTTAAGGGGCCTCAGCAGCTTGAGGAACAGACAGATCTCACCAAAAAATGAGGAGGTTGACCATTTATCGTTCTGTTTTCTTACCAGTGCTCTAGTATGGCAAATGTATGATCTTGTATGATAGAAAAAATATTTTAGGCACCATATTTGAGGGAATACTTGAAGATACTTGAAGGTTTTGTTCCATTTCTCCCCCTTCAGGGTGTTTTTAAAAAATCTGTTGTGGGTCTGGACATCCTATGGAAAAGCAAGATGCATTAGCTAATGGCTTCAAAGAGGGATGTTCTCTGGAATACTCTGGAAACAGGGAGCAAAGGACCCATTCAAGGGAAAGAGCCAGAAACCAGTTGTGTTTGTACAAGTTGTGAGGAGAGCTATACCAGATCTGAGTCAGACTAATCAGGGTCGGGATCTGGCTAAGAGGATGCATGTTTTGTGCCAAATCACGCTATGTAGTTTTGTCAGATGGACTATGTTCTGCTTGGCAACAGCGTCTTACTCTTTTTTATGAAGCTTCTTTCATTTTGGCCACAAGCTCTAGTGGGGTGGCACGAGAGGGAGGTAGCATAGTCCAATTCTGAAACAAAGTCATAATGCTGAATTGTGACTGATTGGACTGCCTCTCAAATTTGTTTGTAAAATTATGTTTCTTGGCTGTGTAGATTGTGTGCAATACTGTGAGATCTTTCTTGCTTATACATCTGTCCAGGACAGATATCAGAATGCATTTTACATGAATCTCTGTCACAGCATGCATTAGGTCATTAAAGTCTGTTTTCTGCCTGATAGAGGACCTTTTCTAACTTGAGCAGAATTTGGGTCAAGAATGTGTGTAAAAGCTATGAGACACAATTGATAGGCCTGCCTTCTCCAGCCTGGTGTCCTTCATGAAAATGGGCATTGTAGTCCAACCCATCTGGACAACAATGGTTTGTGAAAGGCAGCCTATAGGTTGCCTCTGCACTGCACAAGCATTACTGCATTGTAGTCTAATTAGCACATTTTTTCTATCAGTTTTCCAGACTGATATAGTTTAGAGCAGGGGTCCTCAAACTTTTTGAATGGGGTACGCATGGTTCAGAGGGTTGTTCATTAGTCACTTTGTTACCTGCGACAGCAAAATTCATCTTTAGAACCTCCAGGGAACTTGAACTTCCTAGACAGCTTGGTTCCATTATTCAAGATTAAGATTAGGAAACATACCCTAATTTCCTAGCCAACCTTGGGACAGCTTGTACACCCTACTTCTTGACCTTCTTTCAGAGGCAATGGTTAAATAGGTACACTATTTCCTTTTTATGGCAGTATCTGAGAAACTGGAACAACTGCCTTCATACCATCTCCTCAACTCAGTCTCATGACAACACAGTAAGCTTGGATAAGCAAATAACATGGACTCCACTTTTGTTTGCTTTGGGTCTAAAATGCCTGTTCTTGATGAGAAGCTTTTGTGGAAGCTGGCAGGAAAGCTTTTAAACAGATAGGATTGGAACTGTTAAAAAAGTTTCTTTTCTGCATTCCCACATTCCCGGTTTCCAGTGATTATTCTCTAGCCACTTGAATTCTGTAGCTCTGATTTCTTCCAGCCGGCATGATTGCTGTTCAATAAAGCACAGAGTTCAAATGAGCTTGAAAGAGCAACTAATGTCCCAGAATGCTGCCGCCCCTTTCAGGACGCTTGTTCAACCAGCTGTTAATTTTGAGTGGATAGTAGACAAGAACTCTATTTAACCTCTCTTTCTTTCTCTAAGATATTTGAAGGAAACATGCACTATGATACACCTGAAGTTCGAAGATTTGATCCTGTTACTGCACAGTACATCAGAGTTCACCCAGAAAGATGGTCTCCAGCAGGCATCGGAATGCGACTAGAAGTGCTCGGGTGTGACTGGACTGGTAAGGGATCCATGGATGCATGTCACGAACTGGTTACTTCAAGCATTTGATCCTATCTACTTCTAAATGCAAGATCCACCCTCTTCCTCTGCCCTTTTGCACAGCTATAGCAGCAGACTTGGTACTGAATGTGAAAAACAGATTCATGGAGATGAAAAGGATCATTACTGCCCAGGGAGGAAGCTCAGGGTTCATTGTGATTTTCCGCGTCTTGATCTCTAATGACCTTTGTAAGTGTGGGAGGTGAATGTGTGTGTGTGCGCGCACACACACACACACACACACGGACCCTGACCCTCCCATCACTGGCTGTGTGGCTTTCCATCCACAGAGTTGCCCACACCTGCTCTTAGTAGCTGAGTTGTACTTGTGTATCTTTAAAATGGATAGAACTTAAAAATTGAGGGGGTTCTTAATGATAAAACATATGGGGCTTTCCCAGCAAAAAGTCTTGTTTGGTTTGGGTCCTTGCTCTTTGCAATGCCTTTCAGAATATTGATGAAGAATTTAATTTAAAGGCCAAGAGCATTCCAAGAAAATTGGAAGACTCAGCCTCAGGGAAATATGGTTAGAGCAGGGTGAGAGAGACAAAGAGACTATACAGAGACTTTTCACTTTCTTATAGGCTCTGAAGTTACTGTTCATGATTATTAACTTATCAGAATTACTTGTTAATAAGTTAGCATCTTGTTTTTTATTAATTACCTACAAGTTCTTTGGCAGAACCAGTGTGGTGTAGTGGTTAAGAGCATGGGACTGGGACTCAGACAATCTGGGTTCTAGTCCCCGCTCAGCCATGGAGCCAACTGGGTGACTTTGGGCCAGTCACAGACTCTCAGCCCAACCTACCTCACAGGGTTGTTGTTGTGGGGATAAGATGGAGAAGGAGATGTAAGCTGCCTTGAGCCCTTTGTAGGAAAAAGGCAGGATATAAATAAATAAATAAATAAATCCATGTGCCTGAATCTGTCATGTAGTTCTTGACAATGGATCCAGCCATAACAATATGAAGTTCTGACATTCCAATCTGAGCCTTATTGAATTTTGCAGGATCAACTGATGTTTCTGTCTCTCTTAGTTAACAAAGTAATATTTGAGAGATCCATCCTAGATTGAGCTGGGCTGTACTCTGTGTTAACTTTATAATGCTTTCAGGATAGGTGTTTCAAATGAGAGAGAAGAGAGAAAGAGATGGAGGTAGTTTTGTTTTAAGAAATGAGACCTGCAAAAAACTGTTGCCATGTAGTCTCTCTCCCAGAGGGAATGTTTCTGTTTAGGATGGTAGGCAGTCAGCCATGCTCTCCTCCCAGGATACTCCATTTCATTCTTCCTACACTTTTCAGTTTTCTTTTTTGGCACACATTTAATGAAAATACTCAGAACTTACTAGATTTTGGCAGTGAGGTGGAGGGCAATGTCCTCTCTCTCTCTGTGTGTGTGTGTGTGTGTGTGTGTGTGTGTGTGTGTTGAAACCTTGGCGTTCCCTTGAGCATGCAGATACCTCGCTCTTGTTTTTCAGTGGCCTTATCTGGGCATCATTCCAGTCAGTACTCACCACCTCAGTTCACTATGGGAGGGACTGACTGGGGAGTTAGTGGTCTGTAGGCTGTGGTGTAGAGCCCTCATATCTGTAAGTACTTGAAATAGCTTTCTAATTCAAAGGTAGACAACCTGGTGCCCAACAGGTATTTTGGACCACAAATCCATAAACCCCAGACAGCACAGGCAATGGCCAGGGTGTATGGGATTTGTAAAGCAAGTCATCTAGAGGGCACCCAGTTGTGCACCCCTATCCTTGGATGCAATTAAATTCCAAGGAATTTAAATGTTCAAAACCCACCTGATTTTATATGCAAGCTCTCATCTTTGCCTTAGTTGGGCTGCTGTAAACTATGAAAGCTATCAGCAGAGGGTATCCCTCTAATTTCCACTCAATCATCTGAAATGATAACGTATGCCACCACAAACAACATAATTTTTGTTGCTGTCTGTTAAGCATCAGAAAGTTACTGTTCCTCCTCTATTTTATTAAGATGTGTCTAATGTTCAATCTGCTTTCCAGATGTCACTGGTAAAAATGGTTTGATTTCCATTTAGAAACCACATCTGTAAAAAGCATTTTGTATGGGCTTCTGCTGCAAGAAGGTCCAAAGAAACAATCCACGCCTAGCCTTTCACTGGATTGTTATTACCCGTTTGATGATTATGCTGTACAAGGTAGCATATTGCAAGCATTCATCATCAGATTCTGCAACAAAATAAATACAAGACCCTGGAAGAGCTTTGCACACAGATTGATAAACTGTTTAAACAGGAAATTCAGGAAATGAACCTCTGTCTTTGTACATTCCACCATTAGAGCGGTGCTGGAAGTCTACTTGAGGGCTTTTAATTTATTCTACAGAGGATGTCTGCACCATGAACCCAAAATGTTTTAACATCATAGCATGTCCCTTCCCACTCTGGAGATCTTGTGAATACCTCCCATGCTGTTCTGACAGTAGTATGGTGATACCCACATGATTTAAACACATTACAGATGCAATGTGAATACTGTCTTTGGGAGAAGAAGGCTTTGGACATTTGCCTAAACATGCATGAAGAAGGCTGTTGGTATAATAATTAGAGGCAGAGGGACCAGTAGTCCTTGTCATAAGGTCAGGGAGGTTTTAACAGGGGGGATGGAAGGGATGGCTGTATTGTCTGCTTGAAGATTTTGAATGGAAGAGTGCTGGTGAAGCAAAGAACTCGCAGTTGAAAAAACTTGGCATTGTTCTGTTCCTTCCCACTCCAGCAAACAATACAGGGATCAAGGGCATTAGATTCCTGAGAACTGATTTAGTTCTCAGTGAATCTGTTTCTAGATTGTACTTCAGGTCAGGGCTCAGGTGACTGAATGGCCCTCCGTTAAAAGACCTGACCAGACCAAACCAAAGAAATGTTCAAGAAAAAGGGCTCTACCCCTAACCATCTCCCTGCTATGGTAACTTTCTGTGTACAGGATTCCCCACCCCCCACAGAGGAGCAGTAATTTAGGTGAGTCTTAATTTGCAGTCTGAAGTGGTGCAGGTTTGGCCATCACAGTTAGAACTAGGCTTTTGCATTAGTTAGGAGAAAAGGAACAGTGATCATCTGCCTTTTCGTCTAATGAAGGTACAGCCTGGGTGGACTCAGTGTGGCACTCATACTTTTGCCTGACCCATGCTACCCCTCAGCCTATGGGGCCTGTTAATTGAATTAGCCAACACATTTAAAAGCAGTTTGGATTCCTAATCCCAAAACTTTAAGGCGTGCTTGAAGAGCCTGTTAGTTTGCAGCACAATTCTAGATATCTCTTATCCTCAGGGGAAGGTGAGCCATGGTGATACTTTGGCCTTGCTTTTGACCTTTGGGTAAGCTGTATTCATTGATTCAAACATGCAGTGCGTGACCAGTAGTAATTTGCCACATATGTACCTGGTAGCAAAAAAGTTACTTTAGAGTAGAAGTAGTAATAATTGAAGCAACCACAATAAAAGCTAGGTTCAAGACCTAATTTATTGTGTATAGCTTGATGGTAGGGAAAAAGAGAATTGAAGCAGTAGGCCAGCAGCTGGCTTGTTTCAAAGCCTGGCCAACATTTTTCCCTCTGAAGATTGACGAACATTCGCTCGTGACTGGTCTTCCCTCCTTTGAACTTGCAAACATCTGGTTTCCATTGCTCAACAGCTTTGTAACAGGATCCGCAGATGCCTCTTGCAGCACACACAGCCTGGCAGGAGCGAGGCCATCTTGGGCTTACTTTCCGTTCTTAGAGCATGCTGCCCACCCTGCTGCTGTGGCAATTCTGCTGCGTTCTGCCATGAAACCTGTACAGCTCTATTGACCATACAAGACACTGGAGAGGCTCTAAATTACCCCAGCAGAGGATGCAGACACAGCATGAGTCTTTCCTGTTCAAAGATCGCTCACACAGTTGTATTCCTACTGTAAATCTCTTGACACAAGGGAAAACAGCTTACGCATTTGACTTCCCGCTTTGGACTTCTTGCTTTCAGACTGCTATTTTTAAACAGTCATTTTATTCCATTTCTTGCCTGTAATTTGCTCTCAGACAACTTTGGAGTTTCATGGCATTATAACTTACAATATGAAGAACTTAAAAATCATGCAGGTTTGAAATTGCTTCATATTCTGCTGAAAGCCAAAGGAGACTGTTGGAGTTTACCCTGGAATATACTTCAGTAGCAGAAGGACATGAAGGAGCTATGCCAGTCTTCCCAACCTGGGGCCTTCCAGATGTTTTTGCGCTACAATTCCCAGCAGTTCTGGTCATTGACCATTTTGGCTGATGGGAGCTGAAGTCCAACACACTAATTAGAGTCCTATGTGAAAGGAGATTTATTCAGTGCAGATTCCTGAAACTTTTGAACTTTATTTAACAATACGCTGAAGATATATAGAAATGAAATCTATTTGCCAGCTCTTTTGAGGCAGAATACTGTGAATAGTCTTTCTTTCTTTCTACAATTTACTATACATTTCTAGCCCTCTTGGTTGTGGATATACATTGGAAAATATGCACACTATATCTCCAGCATGCAAAAAGCAGAATTGCATGTCTATTTGTCTCCCTGCTTGCTTTGAGTCATAAAAGGTATTCCCATAACCCTTTGTATGCACTGGTGTAGGGGCAGAATGGAGTGTAATCAGTTCACATGCTTAGTTATGTTCTGAACAGTTATTTGGCCGTACTTTGAGGCAAGGGGGAAAGCACTTTACCCAATGCCTATCTGCAGCACACTCACAATTTGACCTGAGCGTCTGCATGAGCAAATTCTTGTGCATTATTCCACTTTGTTCTCTACATTAAATTCATGTGCCCCTGACTCAATCTCTCTCTTCTTTCTTGCTCTGTATTCTTTCTCACACACTCATTGAGTAAATGCAACAACTACTCAAACAATTGGGACTCAAGCTAGAGCAATGATCAGATGTCAGCAAAGTAATGAAACTCACACCAGTTGCATTGATTTTCATAGTTTATTTCTTAGAACAAATTGAGTTTCCTTAGCCAGAATTCTGTTTCTATATCACATCTTTGTTCCTGGATTGTGGCACCCTAGTTTTGTATGTACTATGTCACACAGACTTTTGTCAAGGCTGAAAGTGTAATGATTTTTTTCCAAAAAGATACTACAGCCTAATTCCTTCCTTAATAGGAAAATACATAGGTATCACAAGGACTTATTCACATTATTGATGATTTGACTTTCAAGCAGTTGTGACTTCAGCTGCCCTTCCCACCTGCTCTTAGGTAGATTCCTGGTGCTGTTTTTTGAGGGGGAGATTTTGTGGGGTAATGTGTGTGGCCAAAGAATGAAACCGGATGCTTGTCTATGAAGAACTGCAGTGCGCCAAAGATTATTTCGGGCTCTTCTGTAATAGCATCATTTGTGGTGTTGAGTGACTTATACACTGGCGTGTTTGGACTGTGTGTACGTGTGTGTGTGTCTTTTTCGTGTCTTATTCCTTTTATGAAGGAAAAAGAATGTGCTGCCTGTGATCTCAATTTTCCTGGAGCTACAGGAACCCCTGCCCTTGCTTTTTAAAACCAAAAACCAGTAAGAACTGAAGAATAAAGGAGATTGTTGTCCACTGGAGTCCAAAGATGAAAGAATTCCTTATTCCTTCTGCATCCATAAATCAAACTTTGCAAGTGATTTGAGACATGTTAACATCTGTGGCATGTGGAAAACTTTTCTTCTCTTACCATATTATCCTGTACATAAGAAAGCTTTTCTGTAGCTTCACGACATGGATTGTGTGAGTGTTAGTTCATTACCCAGGTGGCTGATTTAAATTTCAGCCAACTGTTGCTTTCTCCTCCTTTTAGTTCTGGTTTATTTATTTGTTATTAGCTTTTTAACCATGCAGCTCCCTGGTTTCATACTTCATTCAGAACCTAGTTTTGGTAGGGCAGTATCATTTGCACCGGTGGAATGACACTGCTGGATGCTGCATGTGGCCGCCATGCTGCCTCATGATGCTTCCCGTGCACGGCACCATCAGGAAATATACTGCCCAGCATTCGGGTCTTGGTAGGCTCCAAGAGTGGCAGGTGACAGGGAATGGGCTGGTCTCAGACTTGCTGTCCAGGATAGAGAACTAGGAGCTGGCTGTTGGTTGTATGTAACTGGTCCAGATCGATCCTTTAGTTAGAGCACAAAGTCTCTTCAGATGAAGCCACACCCACTCTGTTCCCATGGAACTCAGCATCTCCTGGTTGAACATACCTGCCAGATTCAGGACAGGTGCACCAGGACTGGGGTGGTGATGGTAGAGGGAGTTCTTGGTGTGGTGCAGTAAAGGCAGAGGCTGGAACAACCAAAGCACAGCAGGATCAGAAACAGACGGAGTCAGGAACAAGTTGAGGGCAGATACCAACAAGGCATGTCAGGACCAAAGGCCCGGGCGGACTTAGGAACAGGCACGTGTCAGATACCAACAAAGCGTGGTGGATCCAGAAACAAAGGCGGAGTCGAGAACAGTCGAGGATCAGATCCTTGCCAGGCACACCAGGATCAGTGATGAAGGCAAGGATCTGGCACGTGGCAGGGCGGGGTTGGACCAGAGCAAGGGCAGAGGCAGGATCAGGCAGGAGTCTGGACAAAGTCAGAAGCAAGGCAGTCCTGGAAGCAGGATCCGGAACATAATGCAGCTACCACAGAAGCCTAGGTTGCTGTGGCAAAGCTGAGCAGCATGAGGAGAAGCCTTCTATAGAGCCTTCCAGAGCTCCCAGCCGTGTTGCACTGCGCAACCACATAGGCTTCGACAGGTCTGATCCCAGTTCTGTATGCATAGGCAGGGTGCCTTCACACTCCTGTCACCAGGGGGAGCAAGATCAAGCCTTCAAATCCTGATGATGCAGGAAGAAAAAAAGCATGAACTCGGGGCTCCACATCCGAGAGCTTCTTGAAACATTGTTCAGCACATCAGTATAGTGACTGACTGTACATCAAGCCACCTTGCAAGATACAGGGGATTCTTTCATTCTGTAAAAGGCACTCCTGTGACCAAGGTTTGGGTGCATTCCCTGAAGTGCTCTGCAAAGCGAGTGAAGCTTCATGCCATGTAGGAGGGCAGTCCTCCTGCCTGTCTGTGTGGGCTTTCTGGTCAGACTGACTTTCTTTCTGAATCCAGTGAGAGTTTCTGTTCCATGCTCTCATGTTCTTCTTTTAATTGCAGATGTAAAGTCTACTGCGGAGACACTGCAGCCCACTGCAAAGAGTGAGGAGATCACCACTCAGTTTCCCACTGACGAAGAGGCAACGGAGTGCGGGGACGGCTGCATAGAGAATGGAGGTATTTCCTCAGCCCCTACGACTGTGCCATATTACTAAGGCTGCCAAACATCCTCAGCAAAAGGGATGTTTACGTGGCCAAGAACCACACCTATCCCTAGTGAAAGTCCTCCAACCTCCAATCACAAGCCTCAGTAGAAGAAAGAAGATAACTCTACACCCAACCTCCCTTACTGCTTAACCATTGTTTACAAATGATCTTTATACTTCACCTCTTTTCCATGGAGTCAGGGCACAGCTCCCGCTGCCCTGTCTCCTGCCTCCGCCCACTTCTCCTCGCACAATTTCCTGCAGCTGTACACAGACTCCTGGCTTCATAGTTGGTCCCCCATTTCTCACATTGCTTCTCATAGACCCTACATCTTCTGTTTTCCCCACAACTTTACTAGGAAGCCCTAGCCAGACCTTCCTGCTCCACAGCCTCCTTGCACCTGGTCCATAGCCCCAGGGCTTGAACCCATCGGCAGGTTGAGCTGCTGACAACAGCCACACCAACATGTCTTACCTCTTGAGCTTGGTAAGGGACAGAGCATGTGATGCATTTGTCATGCTGATCTCACCCAAAAAAGCATCTCTGTAGCAAGTTCATCCTTCCCACCAGCACATACACTCAGTAACATTTAGTACTTAGCATGTAGAAAATCACAGTCACAAGTCCTCCTCTTCCCTGCTCCTCCTTGCTGGTGGTGGCTTAAAGACTCACTTTGCATCGCAGCTGCTACAAGTGGAGCCCATGGCAGGGGATTGGAGGGTAACTCACTGAGAAGAGCAGAAATGTAGTTTGGGGTAGCACCGCAGGGCAAGTATAAGGTGGACACTGCCTACCACCCTGCTCTGCTTTTTGGCTAGGAGGGAGTAACTTATTCCTCTTCATTGAACTACTGCTTCCACTGACTGGGCAGGAGCCAGGCTTGAACTGCTTGGGAGCCCAGCCCTAGGTCTTGAACTGCTCTTTGGCTGCTTGAGTTTAAATTGCTGTCAATAATGAATTTGCAGCTAAGTGATTGCTCAGGTTTAGCTGAGGGAACTGAGGATTGAAGGATGATATTGCTAGTGACAGTCCAAGCTCTAGAGAGGCTTGGTCAGAAGTCTGATCTTATTTAATAGGAAGAAGTGTGCAAGTTCACAAAATGATGCATTGATTTGCTGTATTGTTAAAAGTATCTTGTAAGAGGACTGCTTTGATGTATGTATGTTACTCATATATCCATTTAAACCATTCAAATATTGTCTCCCTTCCAACTTCATTTATTCCATTGATTGTGTGGGTCCAAATTATTTGGATAATTTGCTTTGCCGTGTTTCAACCTAGCCTTCTCGCTGGCATGCCAGTCTTCTGTGTGGAAGGGCTTTGTTTGTTTGTACAGAAGAGCTTTCCATCTTGCGACATACCCACCAAGTAACCTCAAGTAGCACAGCCCACAGTTTGCCTCCCCCAATGTGAACTACATTTTATTCTCCATACTTAGTGAATTGCTACACTGTCCTTAGCTTCACAGAAGACCTTGTGCTATTCGCTCATTACACATTCTAGGGTAGCACTGAATAGTCCAGATTGTTTTCTTCTGATATAGTTGTGATTTTCATTCGCAGCATTTACAAACGTTTGGGTTAGCTATGCTTTTCCTTCTTAGGCATTACAGACAATAGTGCACTTTTCTCCATGCAGTCAGATTTATGAAAGTGTAAGAGAAACAGTACTTCTCTCTGGAGAATAATTAGATCAGATTGTCATACCAAAGGAGCCATGTCAGTTATTATAATTATGTGTTTTAGTGTTTTCTTTTTTAAATTTCTGGAGCTGGGGTGGGATGTTTCCATTTCTTTATAAATGGGTCACTGGCATTTTCCTTTGTGTTCATTATCTTTGTGGGCCTGCTGATTTAAAACTTTTTCATTCAGGAAACGACAAATAGGGTATAACTGTAAGTGACATTGCCACATATTCTTCAGAATTTCCTTTCTCTCCTTGGCATGATTCCAAAAAGTGTCTAGAATGCATTTCTGCTGCAGCTTCTATGCCTTCCTATTAAAGTTGCTAGCACCTTTTAGGGCCTTGAAGTTCCTGTTTTCCTGCTTCCAGCTTTCTGGAATGGCCAGTTCTGAAAATCGTTCTTTCTTGAATATCTTTAAACTGAATGGGTTTTGCAGACCTTTGTGCATTCACTCACATACATAAGCAAACCTCTTGCATGAATAGGTAAGACAGACAAAAATGGCTTTCTGATTTAACCTGAACTGAAGCGCTGAAAACAATAAGAAAGCTGGAGTGATCCAATCATGTATATTTCCCCATTCATGTAAGGTATATCTGCAAAAGTTTGTAGGACCAGTCTTCAGGAATCTCCCCATGCCTGGGAAAAGTAGAAGGAGGAGCATCCTTCATGTCTGCTGCGGTTGCTGTCATTGGGTGGGGTTCTCATGTCATGAAAAGCCAACCTTGTGCTTTGGCACACTGGATTGTTCTCCATTTCCCTAAGTCCCCCAGGAGTTATCCTAGGGAATTTGGCAGCGAAAGCCACCTTGTTTTCTCTCCTCACCAGAATCACAAGCCTGTTTTTGCTTGCCACTGCCTTTTTCACCTCCCCCCTTTGGGAGGATCACTTTCCATAATCTCTTGGGCTGACAGCTAGTGCTTGCTCCTCCAAAGCGTCTAGGCAGCACAATGGGGGGACTGTCACTGTTTCACTACCTTTTTTAATGCACCAGAAATATGCACAAATATTTTCTTCTTTTCTTGTTATATTTTTTAGTCACATGCATAAGTGTGCCCTTGCAGTGGTCTGAACCATACAGGCTTGTCTGGGTCATGTTCTGTGGATTGACCCAAGAGGCTATAAAGAGGATTATTTAGACTTTGCTTTCTACTGAGAGAGGCCAAAGGGTGAGCTATCATGGGAAAAGCAAAAACATAAGTGATCCTTGCTCAGAAAAGGGGTGGCTAGTAGATCATCTTTTCAGTAAGATCCTTTACTCTTTTTTTTTTGGCCTTTACCTGACTCTTCTCAGTGTCCTGAATCTTTTCCACCCTTTCCCAAGATGCTTGGTATGCCATAAGGTGGGAAAGTGTAGAGTAGCCCATTTTCAGGAGTTTTTAACAAACATAATTGAGATTTTGGCAGGGACATGTGCATATACAAGTGTCTCTGGTCCAGGGAATACAGCCAGATTATTTATTTATTACATTTATTTTACAATGCAGTCCTGTCAAAAAGCCCATTTTAAAAGAAAGACTGACTTTTTACAGCTGAATTTTCCATACTCCCATCATAAAAGGGAGCAGCTTGTATTTTCCAACTTCCTGAGTGCCTAAAGAACCCCTATGTTTTACCTTTAACATTTCCTAAGCACCTTAGATTCTGTTTTGACAGCTGTAAGCAGCCTCACCTCACAGGCCATTCCCCCATCCTCAGGACATTGCTCAAGTGAGGTGTCAGGGTCTGTGTCTGGGACGTGGGCAGCCAGAGACAAGGCAAGATGAGAGCAACAGAGGCTCAGGGCAACAGAACTTCAGGTGAGGCAGAGTCCAAACCATAGTCATGGGACTGGCCAAGGTCAGGAATCAGAAGACTTCCTGAGGGCAAAAAGGAGGCATGGTCAGGAACAAGCCAAGAGTTGAAAACCAGGAGGACAAACAGAGGTGCAGGTCCTTTGGACAGGATAACAGAGCTAGACACATGGCACAGCACAATACGTGGCATGATCCACGGCACCACAGGATCCACAAAACAAGAAGAAGAAGATGGGGCAAGGGTCAGGCAAGATGCAGGAACTGAACCACAGCTTGCAAGAAGCCCTGAGTTACCGAGGCAATACGCCAAGGCAGGCACAACAGCAGGCAACATGGAAAGGCAGCACCCAGGAGCAGGAACAGGCAGGCAAACAGGCGATGGATGCAACATGACAAGGCAAGATGCACGGCAAGATGTGGGAGCGAGACAGCAAGGAGCAGTAAGGCAAAAAGCAGGCACTTCTGCTGCAGGAACAGCTGTGTTGCTCAGGCCAGTTCCAGGAGGAAGAGCTCTTCTTTCGGGATTCCCAGCAGGGCCTCAGCAAACTGTCAGCGTCCACAGCCAAGATGTGGACAGCCAGACAAGGCAAGACAAGAGCAGCAGAGGCACCAGGGCCAGGTCAATAGACCTGCAGGGGAGGCAGAGTCCAAATCATAGTCATGGTACAGGCTGAAGTCAGGAATCAGAAGACTGCATGAGGGCAGCAAAGGACGTGGTCCGGAACAAGCCAAGGACTGAGAACAAACATGGCAGGAACTAGATGCAGTACAGGTCAGGCAAAGTGCAGGCACAACAGCAAGGCTACATGGTAAGGCAGGAAACGGGAGCAGGAAGAGGAAAAGCCAGGCACGGCGCAGGCCCTGTGCTGTTGAGACAATGCAGCAAGGCCAGGTACACAGCAGAAACAGGAGCTGGAGACAGGACAAGGAGCAAGAGCAGTCAGGCAAAGCGCAGGGACTGCAGCTACAGAGGGACCTGTGTTGCTGCGGCCAGTCCCGAGGGGAGAGCTTGCTTGCATAAAATTCGTCCCCAGGATTCCCAGCTGATGCTCCATAGTAGACTAAGAGCTCCAGCAGGGCCTGAGGCCCATCCTGCAAATGTGGTGGTGGTTGCTCTGGTTTTAGCCACCAGAGCAGCCCAGATGCTGACTGTAACCTCCTCCTGGAAAAAGGGGAGTTCCCTTCCCAACACAAGGTCTGGGTGGGCTGAATGAAGGCTCAGACTTTGGCAGCAACAGTTGGACCAGAGTCTGGCAGGAGATGGTAATGGCTGCAGGAGCCATTGATACTCTACTGAGGAACTCCAGCTTTAGCAGACATAGTACAGGACTTGAAATATTTCCTGATGTCTGGCTGGAACGCTGGCCACCATAAAGCCCACAAAGCAACCTGAGCGGTTCAGCGTACCCCAGAACACTGCCAATTGACCTATTTCCCCATTACTGAACTTTAGCAGGATTGGCAGATACACATCACCTTTCCTGACCACAGTAAAGGTAAAAACCCAGGATTCATTGCTGCTGTTGCTGCTTCTCCGTTACCATCATATGAGGACAGGAACTAACACTCTGTATGAATTTCTGTGCAGTGCTTTGGTCCTCTGTCTGAATCTGGAGAAACTGTTTCCCATTTGGGATATAGAAGAGGATGGCCTCAGCAAACTGTCAGGGTCTGCAACCATGATATGGGCAGCCAGAGACGAGAGGAAAAGGGGCTCAGGGCAACAGAACATCAGGGGAGACAGAGTCCAAATCATAGTCATGGTACAGGCTGAGGTCAGGAATCAGAAGACTGTACGAGGGCAGAATAAAGACATGGTCAGGAACAAGGCAAGGGTCGAGAACCAGGAGGACAAATGGAGGTGTGGGTATCTTGGATGAGATAACAGAGCCAGGAAGCACAGCACGCCAGGAGGCATGGCATGGCAAGATACATAAGGCAACAAGGACCAGATACAGCAAGAGTTGGGCAAGAGGCAGGAGCTGAACCACAGTCTGCAGGAAGCCCTGCAGTCCTGAAGTAACATGGCAAGGCAAAACATAGGTCAGGCAAGGTACGGGCACTGAAAGGCAACATGGAAGGACACGAAACGGGAGCAGGAACAGGAAAGGTCAAACACGGTGCAGGCACAGCAGCAAACAGGAGTTCCTGTGCTGTTGAGGCAACGTGGAAGGCAGGAGACATGTGGCAAGGGGAGGCCTTGTGGTGGTGGTGAGTGCGCTGGTTTTGGCCACCAGAGCAGCCCAGATCCTGACATCAGGCTGCCCAGTTTGGAACTGCAAAAGTGCATAGTTGCACAAGTCTGTCCACATTTTTTCTCTAATTACTGAAATAGCTGTGCAGTTTTTGAGGAACAAAATCTTTTTTTAAGATGGTGAACCAGTGACAGCCCCTCCAGCGTGTTGCCTGGTCACATCAGAGGGGCTGTCACTGACTGTCAGCTTTGAGATCGTGGAAAGTGAAGGATGAGTTCACACATTCATGTTCACCATTCACTGATTGCAAGACAACAGATAGTAAACTGGTAACAAGGATAAAATCCCATCATCAAAGTTTTTCATATAATCCGATGGAACCTGAGATAAACAAACATTTTTTATTGAGCCTAGTTCCATGCATTCATACATCGAATGCAAAGGTGAACATGCCCTGAGGCACATCTGCATTGCAGCCTATGATAGTTTTTGCTATAGTTAACATCACTTGAGTTTTTGACTCTGACATTCTAAACATTTTGTTCTTTTAGCTTCTTTTAGTGCAATCCTATGCAAGTCTACTTGACAGGAAGACAAGTCCATTTGTCTTACTGTTTTATGTTTTTCTTGTTTTTGGTGTTTTTAACCTCCCAGATTGCTTTGGCTATTGGGTGGTATGAAAATGAAATAAATAAGTAGGTCTCACTGAATTCAGTCAGGCTTGCTGCCAGGTAAATGCGGATAAGATTGCAGCCTTAGTGTTTTGACAATTATTTAATAATTGAAAGTGTTGGGGCTGTTTGAAGGAAGAGTTTTGCCACTGCTTCTACTTCTCTTTCTTCTCTCTATCTTCCTCCTCCTCCTCCAATTTTGGCACCATCATAGAATTGTACAGCACAGTTGGAGAACATGGCAAACAGTCCTTGACATTTAAAACTTATACTCTTCTGGGGGAAAGTGACTGGAGAGAACAGAAGCATTTGGTGCTTTCATTTATATTTGCTTAGTTGAAGGATGTGAGTATGTGCATTTTGATGAACTGGAACATAAGACTGACCCCGCAAGTGCTGTTGAAACCAGAGACATTTTAAAAGTATCATGAGGCACAGAGAGAGACCGGGAACATGCCCGCACGTACGCCAGAGACTTCATACTTCCTTAGCTATCCATGAATTGCCAGCTATGTTAGTTATTAAATGGCATTTCTCTCTGACTGGTCTTCCTTTGATCCTGTTTTTATGTTGTTCTGTCCTTGTTATAAGATTTCCAGATCCCAGTGGGATTCAACTGCAACTTTGATCTTCCTGGAGACCTTTGTGGTTGGACACATGATACATCTACAGGATTTACATGGACTTTCCATTTTGGAAGCACCTGGACTAGCCATCTGGGACCAGGCATTGGGGCCTACCCAGGTAAGCCTGATCGTGGAACATTGTAGAATGTGCATGAACTGAAGAATAAAGTAACAAGTTTCTGAGCATCTCTAAAGAAATACTAACATTTTATGAATATGATGCCTTTTTAGGATTCTCATTGTGATTATAAGTTTCAAGAAGTACCAAACTATCTATGCTTTCAGAAAGAAAAAGAATATAATTCAGATTCATATATTCAGTAAAAGAACCTGCTACAGCCTTCCTAGGAAATCATGTTTGTGAATGCTGACTTATAGCAACGATGTGCCGCCAGTGGAATGCTTAATTTCAGAGAGAAGAGAAGATTGGCTTAATGTGGTAGCTTTTTACATGTCTGGTGTGTTTAAAATGATATGCAGGTTTTTCCAGCAGGGTCATTTCGAGTGATGCTGTTCTAAGGGAACTGAACATTGTGCGTTTTCTGTTGAATTGGATGTGAGATTATCTTTGAACCAGAAAGTCTCACTCTGAATTTCCCAAAATTTAGAAGACTTCAGATGTGATTTGAACCTTGACTCATACTTGCAGGCTTCAGCCTTTCTACTTTACAGAGATTTGTTCTGTCTTCCACTTTTGTATCCATACTCTCATATGCATATCATACTGAAATCTGGGACTGGGCTGGTTTCTGTTTTCCTGTTCAGCATTCCTGTTGTGTGATGGTACATTTGTCCCTGAGGCCAGAACTCACACGTGCCTGTGTAAGACGACTTGTAAGGTTTGCACTTTTGCTATGACAGAGGCTTGTGTTCTGGGCAAAAGAACTGAGGGACCTTTTAGGATTGTGTGCACTGGATGAGGCCTTTACAAAGTAATCCACGCACAACAGGGAAGATCTGTTCCATCCTCTGTTGCAACCATCTTTGGGGTTTATGCTTTCTTCTACCCCGCACTCATGAAGAGGATTGGGAAAAAAAATAGGAGAGAGGCTTACTGGGTTTGAGGAAATATTTTCTTATGCTTGCTTATTTTTCATGAACATGCATTCAGATTTCACACCACAAGCCCAAGGATTACAACACATTGACCTGCTCTTTGAGGGGAATCTTTCTCCCTGTTTAATCCTGGAGGCTACCTGAGCATAGTGGAGCTGATCTCTGTAACATCTTTATGTGATGAGCTGTATTCAATAAATCCAATTGATTCCCCTCCAACTTTCAGTGGGTCTTGACTAATAGAACAGTGTTTTGAAAAGAAGCCATTCAATCTCCCTGATAGCTGGTGATGATAACTAGATTGACTATCTAGGAGGTTCTGGAGAGGAAGCTAGGCAGAACTAGAAAGAGGAAAAGGTATATGAAATACAAATATAGTGTTGCCAACCACTGTGATGTCTAACTTTCTATCTTCAGGGAATGCTTTCCATAGCTCATATTCTGCCAATGGGCTGTGAGCATCTTGCAGAGAGCTGGAGTGTGTTGCAACCAGTAAGAGGGCATGCATTTGATGCATTCTCTGGCCAAGACTGCGGGGCCCTAAAATCACACCCTGCTCTTTCCTGCAGCTTTACATTCCAAGGGATGATCAGCAGTTCTTGGCAAGCTATTTTTCAGAGAAGCTGGTTTGTCTAGCATCACTCATCCTCCAAATGTTCCCCTAGGGATAAGGGAACAATTTGATGGGTTCAAATCCCAGAGCAGGCTCACCTAATCAGCACCTCCCAGACTGATTGCAGTTGGGACATGGGTCCTCTTTGGAATCCAGACTTCTACTGAATTCCATAATGAGGTGGTCCGAGGGCCAACTCTCCTTGCTTCTTATTTTTAAAGAATGGTCTCTAGCAATCTAGAGCAGCTAGTACACGTGGCTACTGCTGCACTCACTGGAAAGAAAGCTGCAATTCCTGCCAGGAGCAACGGGACCTAATGATCTGCTATTGCACTTAGGGACACTGTAGAGAAAGAAAAATGGGTGCTCCAATGGGTCTATGGGGCAGCTGTGTTTTCCCACGGTCTCTCTGGGAGGCTTGGCATGTCAGCAGGCTTTGTCATTACCAGGGTCAAATTTCTTCCAGCTTCATGTTCAGCTCATGTGACAGAAATCACACACCCCAGGCACACCTGTAAAAAAGGAGAAAAAAGAAGATGACCCTAAAACAATTTCCTAATTTACCATTTAACAGTCTTTCCCCCATTAATGAAGCCTTTAAAAAAAGATTTATTGCTTAAATTAAAACAGAAATAGGATGGAACTGACTTATCAGGAAACACCCAGAGAATAGACACAAACTGGAATAAGGCCATTCCATCCATACCAAGTAAGCTTCCTAGAAAGCTAGGTTTGTTTTTCTAACAAAATCCCCAGTATTTCCAGCTGAGCATCCTTCCAAGGAAACTTGTGCTCCATGTATCTGGTGTGGCTGGGCAGGGGGAGAAGTGGGCAGGGGGAGAAGTGGACTCGACTGTGCTTAATCAGATAACATTTTGACGAGTGAGTGATTCCTAAGCTGCATTAATGAAAAAATGTGTTATGCAACAGTTCACTGTACAATATGCTGATGAAGAAAACCAGGAATGTGTACTTTGAATAATCCCCAATTGCAACTTTCTGTTAGAAAGTTGCACAAATCCCTGATAAGTACAACATGGTGATGTTTTCATGTTTACTGAGGTGAACTATTTCTATGGGCTGCAAAATGACAACTGGGAACGAGCACTTGCACACTTAATTAAGGGCCGGACCAGACAATACCCCTGTTTGGCTATAAACTGGAAGGGGGAAGTATCTACTTTTATCACTAAAGTAGGTAGCCAGGGAACAGTAAGGAAATGCTGCTTCTTCCCCATGTTACTTCCTTGCACCCTGTAGCCTGAAGACCTTCACCTCTACCCATAACTGACTCACTTTCTGTATGGGAGCCAGGCCGCGAAAGTAGGAGAGTAAAGCAGCAGAGCCTGGGGAGGCGAGGCGAGGCGAGGCAAGGGGTGGGTTTTGGTGAATGGAGACCCCACCATGCTTCATAACCATACCTATGAGGAGATATTTTCATAAGCACACACATGCTGGCTTGGCTCTGTCATCCACATACAGTCCCCCTGCATGAGCCTTGATGGAGCCACATGGCTTATAAAACAGTCTGCTTGAGAAAGAAGCACAGGCTGCTGGGGCATCTCGCAAATATCTTGAGTTGACGTAGGGGCATAGTGTCTATGGCAGTAGGAGTGGAGGTGGAGAAACGTTTTCATATTTCAAGTGTTTATCTCTCCAGCATTTGGAGTGCTTTAGAAGATTAATATCAAGGAATGGCTGAAGCCTCAGGCAACAGGAGAGAACACTTACAGCCAGTCCTAGACTTTGTAGCCCCCCCCCCACTCCTTCCCTGTAATAATGTTTAATTAATATAATAAGCCTCCTGCAAGTAAGACAAAAATTACTTATTTTTATAACTCAGACTCAATTTTTCATTCCATTTCCTCTCCCCTGATACTACTTATAATTAATTGTTCTTTTTCTTTTCCTTAAGAGTTTATGTCTGCCTATGCTTGTAAAGAAGCAATTTGCTTCAGGTTGCTGATGTGCAGAATTGTGTTCCGTATACTCAGTGTGCCCCACATGAATTTAGCCTTTGTGTGATTATCCCAAACTTGTTGTGGGTTGGGATAGTTCAGTCTATTTCAGTGGATGTGCAAAGGAGAATTTTAGGTGAATGGTCCCCCAAAGCATCATTCATATTTTCATTGGAAGATATGAAATGTCTTTATCATCTCATTATATTGTAATGTGCTGGAGATGGTGAGGCTGGGACAGCAGCAGTGCATGTATTGAGGAAGGAGACAGCTGGAAAGGAGGAAAGAAGCCTGGAGGGGACTGGCCGCATTACACCTGCTTCCTGATGCCAAGTTCTTGGGCTGAGGCCTCGTCCAGTATAGGGATGAGAACTGGCTCAGGAAGGCAGAGAATTGCAAGAGAAGTGCACTTATGTGAGGAGCTACTCGAAAGTGGAGAGGAAGAAAACCAGGAAACCTGAGTTTCTGATTGCATACTATTCTGGCAAAAGAAGTGAGGGCAGCAGGGTTGTTGTTGTTTTGTTTTAATTGCTGGATCTTAGGTCTGTGGGAAAGTCATGCCAAATGTAGGGCTGCATCTGTAATGGACTGCATGTTGGAAAGTATGTGTGGATAACTTGTAGTTGTTTGGTAGTGAAGGAAATGCCTTCTACACATAGTCAGAGGCATTTTTCCTCCTGTATTTGGGATTCACCCCTTGTATTGAAGGCATATTCCAAGGTTTATCCTTTGTGAGCTCTAACACTCCCTCACTGTTTCCCTGTTGCTTGAGCTGTGGACGTGTGAGTCCTTTCTTGTCCACGGAGATAGACTCACTTGTGGAAGAGGGACATAAGTAGTACACTGATGACAAGACAGCAGAGCTGACAGAACATATGCTTTACTGTAGGCACGATTATGACAACCATGACCATGATGATTACACTGCCTTTATATCCCACCTTTTTTCCTTGTATGAGGAACTCAAAGCAGCTTACATAGTTTCCTTATGTACAGAGAAATGCTTAGTTACAGTAAGATACAGTGAAAATTTGCCTATGTCTATTCAGAAGTAGTTCCATGGCATAGTTATTTTTTTCTAGGTAAGATTGTATACAATTTCAACCTTAGAAGTTAATCACTGCAGCTCATCACTGGGTAGACCATCACTGAATTGCGCAGAAGAGATACCTGGGGCCTCCTGTAGTTAAGCCATTGGACACACACTTTGTTTGCAGAATATTATGTTAGGTTCGATCCCTGGCAACTTCAATGAGAGGTTCTATTGTGCTGTTGACTTGGAGTGTGCAGTTGCGTGAACACCTGCTAAAGGAAGAGGGCGAGGCTTCCACATGTGCTCTGCCCTTGAGCTAAAGGGTCTCTTCTGATTCATTAAACTCCCACATGGATGGGACGGTGGGCTAGTGGGTGATTTAATCTGCTCTGGGGATTCCCTTCAAGTCAGCCTCCCCTTAGTGGGAGTGGGATCCCTGTGACACTGCGAGTGACCATGCCCTCACCTAAGGGGAACACATCAAGGACAGGCAGACTCATAGCTCAACTGTGGTGGTCCACTATGGCAAACACTTGCCACAGGAAGCCTGCTTCTCAGGACATTCCTTGCTGCCAGGCTAATGTGTCATCTCTGCAGCAACATCCCTTGAACCTTTCATGGAAGTGCTTCCTTCTCTTATATGCTTTTGTGGGGCTTTAGAAGTATTTTCCCCTTCATGGATCGCTGCCCTGTCATGGTGAAGGGACTTGCATAGCTCAATGAAGCTATGAGCTATGCCGTGCAGGGCCACCCAAGACGGACAGGTCATAGCAGAGAACTCTGACAAAAGCTGATCCACTGGAGAAGGAAATGGCAACCCACTCCAGTACCCTTACCATGAAAACCCCATGGACAGTACCAAAAGGCAAAAAGATACGACGCCGGAAGATGAGCCCCTCGGGTCAGAAGGTGTCCAGTGTGCTACTGGGGAAGAGCAGAGGGCTAGTACTAGTAGCGCCAGAAAGAATGAAGCGACTGGGTCAAAGCCGAAAGGACACTCAGTTGCAGATGTATCAGGTGGTGAAAGGAGAGTCCGATGCTGCAAAGATCTATACTCCATAGGAACCTGGAATGTAAGATCTATGAATCAAGGCAAGCTGGACGTGGTCAAAAAAAAGATGACAAGACTGAACATCGACAACTTAGGAATCAGTGAACTGAAATGGACAGGAATGGGCAAGTTTAATTCAGATGGCCATCAGGTATACTACTGCGGGCAAGAATCCCTCAGAAGAAATGGAGTAGCCTTCATAGTCAATAAAAGAGTAGGAAGAGCAGTACTGGGATACAATCTCCAAAATGACAGAATGATCTCAGTTTGAATCCAAGGCAAACCATTCAACATCACAGTAGTCCAAGTCTATGCCCCAACCACTGGTGCTGAAGAGGCTGAAGTTGACCAGTTCTATGACGCTCTACAACACCTTCTAGAAATAACACCAAAAATGATGTCCTTATCATCATGGGGGATTGGAATGCTAAAGTAGGAAGCCAAAAGATAACCGGAATAACAGGCCAGTTTGGCCTTGGCGTACAAAATGAAGCAGGGCATAGACTGGTAGAATTTTGTTAAGAGAATACGATGGTCATAGCAAACACTCTTTTCCAACAACCCAAGAGACGACTCTACACATGGACATCACCAGACGGTCAACACAGAAATCAGATTGACTGTGTGCTCTGCAGCCGATGATGAAGAAGCTCTATACAGTCAGTAAACACTAGACCCAGGAGCTGACTGTGGCTCAGATCATGAGCTTCTTGTTGCAAAATTTAGGCTTAAATTGAAGAAAGTAGGGAAAAGCACTAGGCCACTCAGGTATGACCTAAATCATATTCCTG